>NW_015637534.1:652613-696015 GCF_001515625.1 Sinocyclocheilus rhinocerous | reverse complement strand
TCTTAACTTTTATAAAGAATATCTCTTTGGATTTGAGACTTTAGTCTTTGCAACTTTACAGATCTTCTTTATGCACCAAGAGCTTGTAACACTCCAAAGAGAAAGGAAAAAATGAAATTGCATCATATGACCCCTTTAAGGGTGTACTACTGTTTAAAAGTTTGGGGTCAGTAGGTTTTTTTTTTTAATGAATGAATTAATGAATACTTTATTCAGTGAGGATGCATTAAATTGATGAAAGGTAACAGCACAACTGTTTTCAACATTGATAAAAATAAGAAATGTTTCTTGCAAATCAGCATATTAGAATGATTTCTGAAGGATCATGTCACACTAAAGACTGGAGTAATGATGCTGAAAATTCAGCATTGCATTACAGGAATAAATAAAAAACTAAAATACATTTCAAAATATATAAAAATAGAAATATTTATTTTAAAATGTAATAGTATTTCACAATATTATTGTTTTTGCTGTCGTTTTTTGTTTTTTTTTATCAAATAAATGCAGCCTTTTTGAGCATAATAGACTTTCAAAAACATATATAAATCTTACCAATCCCAAACATTTAAAAAGTAGTGTAAAATTAAATACATAAATTAAACAAACAAAACAATATAAAACACTCACTAAAATGATTAAACATTATTTGTAGATTTTCACACTGCTGTCGCCTAAATGAGAACAACAAAGAATTATAAGACCTTCTGATAGTTTCACATTTTAATACATGAAAAATACTGTTATCCTAGTTCCAGTTTGTCACTGCACTCGGATTCGTTTCATAATGCAAATTTCTCTTATCTGCATAGACTCATCTACAGATACACAGCTACATTTTTTGCATTGTTACAACAGGCTCAATGCCCTATTGACTTTCAGGGGAGCTCACAGTAAGATTCTCCTGCAATCAGGAATATTTGCCTCGGCTAAAGTGTCTTTTCCCACTCAGCTCGTTCAGAGGGAATTGGCGGTACATACAGGCCCATGTTTCTTGATGTGAAGGTAATGACTCTAAGGCAGAGCGCTTTGACCTCAGGTACACAAACACAGACACACACAACCTTGGCCTGAATGTAACCTAAGCAGATCCATTGGTGTCTAACAGAACTGCTCTGTAGTCTGGTTCACCCCTAGCTCAGCAAACAAACTAGGTCTAAACGTTGCCTATGCCTACATGTATTTGTTAGTGATCGTTGTCTTTATTATTTGGTTTACACATGGTATAAAATGTACAGTGTAAAAAAAAGTCAAATATATAAAATGCCTTAGCATGTATGTAACATTGCACAAGATATTAAGACACTGTCTTTGATATAAATATTTTAAGAATAAACCAGATTAAACAAGTGAAAAAATCTAGTGCAGTACGAATACACATATATTTTTCAAAATATAATCTATAAAAAAGTGTTGCTTCTTAATTTGATCTTGTTTTAAAGATTTTTTTTTTTAGATATTTTAGCTTGAAGTCATCTCAAGAAAGACTAATAATTAAAATGATGAACTATGAAGTCATTTTTTTCTGTGTTCAATTGATTATAAAAGTAAAGTTTGAATTAAAGGTATACAATTCACCCAGAAATTAATAGTAATTTATTCAATTAATGTCAATACAAATCCTTTTTTTCTTCTTCATTATATGGCAAAGAGCAGCCTGAACTTTCTGTTTCTTAACTTTTTTTGTGTGTGTTTGATGTGATGATGATTACCTAAATATTAATTATATGGGCAGCACTATCTTATTTAATTTGACTTAAAACAGTAAAAGGGAACAACAATGCCACATTTTTACATATTTATCTCATAACCCTTTCAAATATGTCTTCTATCTTTTTTTGGGTGCAGATTTTAAAACTAGCATTTCTGTACAAAGAGTTGGTTTTAAATGATTACTGACAACAGATGCTCAGGTTGATTTTTAAGTGTGGAATATGGCAGACAGTCTGTCTAATGTGAGAGAGTTCTCCGCACCCCTGCAGCTTCACAGAAACTTTCTGAGGGAGATCTTAGTGCTTTTTTAAAGTTTTTTGGGTTTCCTGTGCCCTGGTTTTACCACCTTGAGACACTGAGGAAAAACTGGCTGGAGTGCACAGCAAAGCAAGATCTCACCCGCATACTGTACAGATGATTTTTTGGACAGTCAGTCCTTACTTTCACATCAGTTTTCTTTCAATTTTCCAACATAGTTTCATTTATCATTTACATGAGTGCCAGAATCTATTTTTGGTTGCAGAGGTTAAAGGGGTCATATGATGCTGCTAAAAGAACATTATTTTGTGTATTTGGTGTAATGAAATGGGTTTATGTGTTTTTGGAAGGCCAAACAAAGAAGTTTCGCTTTCACAACGAAACAAAGCGTCATCCACATGTGACGACTGGACTCCGCTTCGTCTACGGTGAAAGCCGATCCGGCGATCCACAGCGCAAAGTTGTTGTATTTCCTCAGCAACCAGCACGGATCAGCTCCAGGCATGATGAAGCAGATATCATCCTCTTTTGGAAGGCCAAACAAAGTAGTTTCGCTTTCACAACGAAACACAGCGTCTTCACGACATGACGGCGGCAACAACAATACTACAGTGAGAATAAAAGTTACGCCTTCTTTCTTTGTGTGAACATTTGGGCGGCGTTATGCAAATCTTCCCATATAGTGATGTAGATATGTGGGGGCGTGTTAGAACGAGCCGTTTTAGGTAGGTGTGGCTGACTCTTAACTTTTATAAAGAATATCTCTTTGGATTTGAGACTTTAGTCTTTGCAACTTTACAGATCTTCTTTATGCACCAAGAGCTTGTAACACTTCAAAGAGAAAGGAAAAATTGAAATCGCATCATATGACCCCTTTAAAGAAACAATCATTTTGACACTCATGTCTTTCCAAAACAAACATGATGCTATTTTTTCCAACAAATGGACCATAAAAGTAATTCTCCAGACTTTTGCTATATTTCAAGTCTCATAAAGCCATAGAATAGCTTTGTGTAACAAACAGACATAGGTTTAGCTGTTAACTCAAGAACCACTGCAACTGATACAGTGAGTTGTGAACTGAATCAGTGAATTCATTGTTTGACTCGTTTGGGTCAGTTCTTTTCAATGAATCAAACAGATACATTCACAAATCAGAGTTATCTCCTGGACTTGATGATCTGGTCACAATGGCTGTTTAGTGGAATATATATATATATATAGGAAGTGTTGAAAAAAAACAAAAAAAAAACATTGATTTTACAGTATGTGACATTTTCAGTGTTGCTTGATTTCTTGAAATTAAAACCAAGAGTTGCAAGAGTTCCTCCCTGTATGCAAACTTTCCATGCACTCAATGTAGCAAACTCTTTTTAAATCAAGGCAAAAATATTTGGATTCTGAAACTATTTCCATACTAGTGCAAACATGGGTTACTCCACAGAAACTTGAACTGCAGTCGACAGGGGAGTATAGAGCTCAACAGGCGGACAACAAGGACAAACAAGTCATCTCACCATTAACATGCTTCTAGGAGGTGTTTAAGAGGTGTTTAAGATGACAGCAGTCCACTATTCTGACAGTTTCTGAAGGCCTTGACCATAGGTCAACCACAGAGTTTCATGATAAAACGACTTTCTTGTGCAATAACATGAGGGTTTCTCCTCATTAGGAGAACATTTTGACAAGGTCATGGAATCGGGTTGATCTCGGGCTTGAAAAATGGTGTCGTGTTATGTTTAACGAATGGCAAACAAAAATGTAAAGATAGACTTGTGATTTTTCATTAACACATTGGCATGCATGCCTTTGACAGGCAGCAGACAAGTGTAAAGGTTTGGGAGAGAGAAAAGGTGATATCTACATGGTTTTTCCAAGGAGATCTGCACACTACTTTTCCACATATAAAGAATCTTTTCATGCAGGGGTAGTGAAATGCCTTGCCATTTAAATAAATAAAGTGACAGATCCTGGGTTTATGACCAGGTTGTGTCCCTTCCCCTGAGACGTACAGGAGGGTCAAACAGAGGAGAAAATGAATCACATTTTCCTGAAGTCTCTTTGACTGATCTGAACCAAGCCATGGTGAGAAAAGTGTTTGTGGAAAAAGGAATTAATGAATAAAAGAGGGAAACAAGTTGTGGTTAATACCACACGGCCTGACTGTTACTTTTGCATTATCTTCAAAGAGAAATTGATGATTGAATATTTAATTTACTTTTCACTGGTATCTGAAAGTTTAACTAAGGTCTGAAAGCTAAGGTCCAGCCCATAATTTATTTTAGTGCACTTTCGTTGCCAGGGTTGTAGATCTCTTCTTAAAGGGTTATGCCCGGGATGGAAACTTAAACCTGGGTCATGTGTTATTTGGTTTGGTAGGAACTTGTGTCCTGCAACTCGTGACATAGATTGTAATTAAAGCAGTGAATCAAAGTCAGGGTTGTACATATACTTCAGTAAGTATTATTCTGAGGAATTTGTACTTGACTGAAGGTCCATTGAAACCGAATACTTAGATACTTAGTATTCCAAGGCAAAAGTGATATATACTGTAATACTGAATATACTATATTCTCTTTTGTCTTAATTTCAGTCAGTTCAAAAACTTGAAAGGAAAAGAAAAAACATGATTTTTAATTTTAAGTACCAAAGTGCAATTAAATCCTGTTGCTATTTCACTTTGTTCATATTGTTCACAAGAATGTTCATATTAATTTAGTAAATATTTGACAAGTACCCATACTCTTTAATTCTATTTTTGTACATGTCATGATAGTTTAGTTTCTGTATATTTCCCCCCCAAAATGTAGACTTTCCTCCTTCCTCCGTGGTCTTCTATTTATTTATTTGTGCTGTTTCTTAGTTTGAATTGATATTGATCCTCATCCAATCGTATGGCTCCATTGGGATTAGTTCAATCAATAGCACTAATTACATCCAGCATCCCAGTTTACAAGTTACAAATGGAAATTACAATAAATATTAATGTGCCTTTGACACACTCTTTATACATAATTAAGGCACGGATGTCAAGAGGGCGATGGGAATGACCTTGGGTTATTAATGACCTTCATTTATGGATGAATGAGCGACATGATGGTTTTTTCCCCCCCAGTTGGTAGAATAGTAGAGTCTGGGAGTCTCTTGGGTCTGCCAAAACTGCCTCCCTCCTTGGTATGGCCAATTAATTGAACTTTTTCCCATTGTATACAGCTGTATCACGGTGAAAGTGTTGGCAGCTCCCTTTGTGTAACGACAGGAGGGAATTTTCCGAGCCCAAATATTTCACTTTCATAAGGATGTTGGTGAAATTTTTACACGGGAGTTCAGTAAACAGACATGAGAGAAGCTCAGGTCAGCCAAATCCCTCCCTCAGCTCAGCCTGCCAACAACACAGTCTTCCTGAATATCACAGGAAGCAGGAGAACCTCTTACTATTGAAATATATGGGAACACTTAGGGGAGAATAAACATTAAGATAAGATTTTTCCAACCCCGGCACGGACCTCACAGTAAGATGATTAAACCGTTGTGCTTTTCCTCCCCATTGTAACATAACAAGTTCAATGTTTTCCAGAGGATTCATTCCAGCAATTTTTGAAGTCTTGCCAGTGTTCATATTTGCACATGCTGTTGTCATTTATACAACAGAAAAAAAGTAGGAAGTGCAGTGATGGTTTCTATTCTTTAGGATTCTTCACAAATAAGTTGGTTATTTAGAAATGAAATTCATATCGGCTTCATAATGGGTCTGATTTAAGAATTATTCATAGTGGATCCGGTAGCTTTTTTAAAACCTCCTCTGAGCAAAATAACATGGTTATAATTAGATGCAGCAAACACTGAAACGAACAGCAGTTGCTCACTGGAC
This sequence comes from Sinocyclocheilus rhinocerous, assembly GCF_001515625.1. NCBI lineage: Eukaryota > Metazoa > Chordata > Actinopteri > Cypriniformes > Cyprinidae > Sinocyclocheilus > Sinocyclocheilus rhinocerous. The sequence goes on along the minus strand of NW_015637534.1, from coordinate 690,173 downwards.
GAAAGCGAAGTTGATCCCAAAATGAAGGAAATTGGTTTCCAGCATGGTGTACACAACATATGGGCCTGACTAGCTGAAATATGATGGCCATTACAGATTCATAAAACACTGGCTGTAGCTCTCATCAGCTGTGCCCTGTGAACATCTCCGAAGAGCATTTCAACCGCCCACCAGCCTGGGATGAGCAGCACAGCGTAGAGAGAGGAGCCATGTGAACTGAACATAGCATTTTGTTCCATATGAACCTGTGTAGCAAGCCCAATGTTTAGCTGTTGATCTGTCCAAAAATACTTTATTTTTATTGCTTAAAATATCTTCAAATGCATATTATAATGCATGTAATATACCACAACTAAATATGCACAGATATTCAATTTTTGGCTGATATGATACGCAGATTATTATTGTCAAATTATGGTTGTTAAAAGTTGTAAATAAAAATAAGATTATTGACAGGGTTGTTATAGTAAACTTAAACTGAAACTAAAATGAAGAAATTTCATTACTTTGGGGAAAAAATATATATAAAAAGCTTTTTTATTTTAGCTATACAGTATTTGCCAATTATTGTAAATAAAAATAAGATTATTGACAGGGTTGTTATAGTAAACTTAAACTGAAACTAAAATGAAGAATTTCATTACTTTGGGGAAAAAATATATATAAAAAGCATTTTTATTTTAGCTATACAGTATTTGCCAATTATTAATAAATTAATAAAATTAATAAAAACTATGTGATCAAAATTCATGTTTGTTTATTAAATTTTTAGGTGATTTTTTTTTTAAATTATGTTCTCAGATCTGTTTAACATGTTTAAATCCCTTTCACAGAATTCTGATTTCAAAGATTTTCTCAAAAAAAAAAAAAAAATGCAGAAAAAATCAATAGATGGTGTCTCAACCTGGTTATAGGAATTATTCCACACATATATCTTCTTTTCTAATATGTATGAAATACTGTACTAGTATTACTCGGATGTATTTGTGCAATTTGTTCCACCTCCAAGGAGCTGATGGCAGATGGGTTTGAATGCTCATCCTCTCTCTGTGACAGCATGTGTTCAGAGTTCATTTCTAGGAAGGGCACTGCAGAGTACTGAAACGCGCCCCAGAGCCACACACAATGCTGGCTCCTACAGCTCACGGGTGCTGTCACTGCTATGGTACAAATCAGTTGTTTTGGTGAGTTTTTCTGCTCATCAGCATAAAAAAACAGACACACTGAATGGAAAGGTAAAACAGGTGCAGGCAGGTGTTGTTGTGCCCCACCACGGCATAAATGCAGTTGGGGGAAAAAACGAACAAGTTAGACTGGAGACTAAAATGATATTTTTGACAAGCTATCAATGCATGAGTCTCACTTGAGCTCTGCTGCTGTAAACAGCTGCAAACATTCAGCTATTATGAAGCGGTTATGGAATATTACAGAGCACTGACACCGGATGCAAAGCTGCTTTGGGCTAAATTTGAAGATGTTTTCATTGTTGACATGCAGAAAGAATATTCAGATATGCATTTTTATTTGCACAGTTCCCATAAGTAAAAACATTCCATTATGAATTGTGTTTTATTGTGTTTTATTATTCATTCTTCTTCTAATTCACACAAAAGTACACTGCCATTCAAATGTATTGGGTTAGTAAGATTTTTGTAAAGGTTTTTCAAAGAAGTCTCTTATGCTTACCTAGGCAACATTTATTTGACTAAAACAATGCAGTAAAACAGTAATTTTGTGAAATATTGTTAATTTAAAATATATATTTTTCTATTTTTATATATTTAATATATATAAAATAATAATAAAATAAATAATAATATATAATATTGTAACAGCAATATTTTGCTCTTTAATAATTTATTCCTGTTATGCAAAGCTGATTTTTCAGCATCCATTACTCCAGTCTTTAGTGTCACACGATACTTCAGAGATCATTATAATAATATATATATATATATATATAATTTGGTGCTACTAAATTATGCCTGCTCTGACCCACCTTCACCTCTAGTATCACAGTATACAGTTGTATTTGTTGTGTAAATGCATTTATGCCACCTCTGAGCAGCATTAATGCCACTTCAGAAGCGCCTCTGTGCCACCTTTGCAATGTAAATTTGGCAAAAGGCAAAGTTTAGTAATTCGAAGTGTAAAAATGACACTGCCGCACTCAAAAGCCTAAAAGGCCTCACTCGGTGCCTGTAGGAGCCGAATCGCATTTCACTGGCAGTAAAACTAAAGGAAATGCCCGGCTTTTGGAGAGATTGATAGTTATTGATTTAGCCAGAGGCGGACAGACTCGCTCCTGTGGTTCCTGCTCTATAGCAGCTGCGGTAGCGTTGCACATTTTCAGCAAGTGCGGACCACCTGCAGTGCTTTGCAGCCTGGCAGAGAAGCTTTATAAGACTGTGATCCTAAAAAATTCCACAGATGAAGAACACGATGCAGCTGTTATATGGATTATGGACAGACACGTACGCACATGTGCATAAAATCTACAACTTTTGTCCAGTGATGATTGTTGTTTTCTTCTGTCAGTACCTTGGGTGGGTCTTTCCAGATAAGAGCGATTGGTTGGTAACTACCGTCGCCGGCGGGATTTCGCAATGAGCAGACGTCCTGCTAGGCTCCATATGCAGGAACATTCTGATAAGATGAGTGAAATTTAAGCCGTCAAGCCTCCGAAAACAAGTGCCTGTGGCCTGCGCAGGAAAAGGTTCTGCAGAAATTACTTTTCCTCCCCGCTGGCTTTATGAGGTTTAACAAACTCAGCTGTGCTCGAAACAGGAGGCTGAACGTAATGTCCTCCTAGCCACATTCAAACGAGAGGTTTCACATTCGCTTGAACCACTTGACAGCGTAATTGAGGGCTCCACATCGATGCAAATGGGTCTATTACGGTGGCATGATAACCTTGTCTCATGCTCTTGCCATATTAATGAATGGAAACATGTGATGGCTGTCAAAGGAGAGCAAAGAAAAGATAATTTCACATGAACATGAACATGAATATACTTTCATTTAAAAGAATAGTTCAGGCAAAAATGTACATTTTGTCATTATTTACTCATGACGATGACATCTGAAATCCATATGCTGTTATTTTTACAATCAAATAAAAAAATGAGAATTTTTGAAGCATCTTCATTCAGGATTTTCATGCAATGACAGCTTCGAAATTAAGGGAAAATCTCTATAAAAGCGTTGTAGAATTAGTTATATATACGAAATTGCATTCTTTTGAAGCCATATAATAGGTTTGTGTGAGAAAGAAACATATCTTCTTTTGAGTTCTGCAGAAGGAAGAAATGCATACAGCTTTGGAACAACGTGAGTAAATGATGACAGAATTTTAACCTTTGGGTGAATTCTTCCCTTCTTAATTGATTAAGTCTTCATTGAGTCAGTGATTACAGTAATGACATAAATTTCAGTAATTTTCACATTCAAATCTGTCCCATGGCTTCAGAAGACTGGCACATGTTGTATAGACTACTTTTATAGTGTTTTAATAGTGCTTTGTGGGTCCTTTTTGGAGTTTGATAGCTGTGTGTTTCCACCACAGGATAAAAATAAAATAAAGTAAAAAGATAATTGCGAATTTTAATCTCACAATTTAGACTTTTCTAAATAATTCTGAGTTTATATATCTTACAATTCTTTTTTCTCACAGTTGAATTAGTTAGAGATGTCAAAATTGTGAATTATAAACTTGCAATTGCAAGAAAAATAAAACTCAGAATTGTGAGAAATCGCAGTAACCTTTTTATTTTTTGTTTCATGGCAGAAACAAAACCACTGAATTGAACTCAGTCAGAATTACCACATATAAAATCAGAATTGCAAGACAAAAAAACAGAATTGTAAGACAAAAGACCAAATTGTGAGACAAAAAGTTGCAATTACCTTTATTTTTTACCCTGTGGCAGAAACAAGCTTCCATATACAGCTCTAATCTGTAGTATGTAAAAAATCTGCATGAAGATCCTTCAAAATTCTCCATTTGTGTTTCACAGAAAAAGATGACAGCATACAGGTTTGCATATCATTTTTGGTGTGAACTGCTCCTTTAAATATTTTGGTCTTCCATACATTGGAGCTTGTTTGTGATTGTGGCTGGAAATGTTTGTACCTGCATCAATTTTGCTCTCCCATGAATTCTAATGCATGCTCCCTAATCAGAATTTGCCTTATATCTTCGGGGCCGTGTCGTTTTGATGATCGCATTACGATGCCGCAACACTCGCTGTGTTTAACACGTAATCTGTGTTGCCACATTGGGCAAATCTCCCTGAACTTTCTTACTTACTGGAGGGTAAAAATGCATCAGCATTGCATCGGTAAATGTGTGATTTATGTGGTAACAGAGATGCAATCAGAAGAGTCCGGAGTCATCAATCACAACTATGTTTTTCTCTTCTCAGGCTGTGTATGGAGATGGTGCCACCTCCGCAGTGCATTGACATGCAAACCAGATCCCACTAGAGACATGGAGAGAAGTATCAAACCGAGGACTGACTGATGAATGACTAAGGTTTGCTTAAAGGTCACCATCTCTTCTTTTCTTTCTTTCTATCACTCTTTCTCTCTCCTGTCATTCTCATTCCCTCCTCCTGATTAATATGTCTTGATTAAATGCCATGAAATTACTTGGCGCATGACACACACATATAACTGAGCTCTACTGATGTAATATTAAGCATGTCCACTCACATCAGTCCAGCTCTTATTGACAGTTCTTAGAATTTAGTAGCCATTTTTAAAATTGACTCAGACTAGTTTTATTATTGATTCACTCACGCTCTCAACCAATGCAAAAAAAGAGTTTATCTTGTCCATTAGATGTGGCCAGTTAATATAAAACTATATAATCACTTTGTTCTGCTTTTAATGCTATATTGCTTTATGCCAGTGTGAGGGATTCTGTAATTCATTGTGCTTTGGTTTACTGTAACAAATCTATCTATCGGAATCAGCATTGGTCGCACGTCTATTCATTTCACTTGACCTTTTTAGATGTTGTGAATGCTTCTAGTTTAAATTTGTCACAAAAGTAACATTATTTAGCTGATTGACATTGCTAGACAGGATTCTGTCGAAATGGAGACAGCTTTGAATTGTGAAGGCAAAAGAAAATGGCTTGTAAGCATCAGTTTGAATGGACTGAAAATAAGAAACAAATCAATACTGCTTTATACCAAAAGCTGTTGGTTTGCAGCAAAAGCCGATAAGTTAGGAGCATTTTTCTCAACGATTGCCAGCAAATTGCTCATTTTGTCTGATTTTTTTGTGCAATTATATTTAATTTGGCTTTACCGTTTAGGTATCCAAATTGAATGAACAGTTTTAGCCTTTGCTCATATCCACCTCTGTAATTTCAATATGAATTCATAACTGCACAATTTATGGCTTACTTTTGTATTGTTGTACAAAATCCTTTATACAACGTACAAAGAGATGAAAAATGATTGTGGAGCTCTGTATATTGATACATACATTATTCAAAATAAAGGTAAAGTGGTTTTTGCACCCATTTTGGGATCCCCAAAGAACCTTTCAGTGAGCAGTTCTAAAAAAGAATGATTATTTTCTTATTGTAAAGGACATTTTAATAATCGAAAGACCATTTATCCACTATAAAGAATCTTTTGTGGATATGGATATTAAGTTCTTCATGGAACCATCAGTGCCAGTACACTCTTAAAAATGAAAGTTCCAAAAGAGGGTATTCGCAACGATGTCATAGAAGAACCATTTTTGTTTCTCCAAAGAACTTTCATTGAACAGCTTTTAAAAGAACCATTTTTTTTCTTAGTGTGAGGAACATTTTAATAACCTGAAGAAGCTTTTTCCACTTTAAAGAACCTTTTTTTGCACGGATGTTAAAGGTTCTTCATGGAACCATCAATGCCAATAAAGAACCTGTATTTAAACATTAATATGTAATAGTTTAAGGTGAACCAGGAAAATCAGGCCACTTTATGACAATCGTCATAGTGGCCCAATCAACCTGAATTTGCTTTTACCTTTCATACAGTGCATTACAGTCAATAAACACTTTTCTATTTGTGATTCCTGAAGTTTCATTCAAAAACTTTACAAACAACAAGCTCTAAAACTCTTTATAGGGAGAGCAAACAACAGTGTGCTGCTCTTGAGAAGCTCACGACTATTAAACTAGTCAGACACTCTCAACGAAACACAAGTCGGCACTTCACATCTCCATTCCCTTTGAAGCCATTCAAATATAGAATCAGGATGACAGTCCTAAAGATGGATGACATGGTTCATTGTGACTCCGAGAGTAAACCAACTTCATTATTTGAGAATATTCCGCATTCTCAGATCCTTTTCCTTTTCACCCCTGATGAAATAAGAGAAGAGAGACAAAACAAATATGGAAAGAAAAGTAAATGTGAGTCACTCAGAAAGGTCTCACCTAACAAGGTTTAAAAACAAAAAAGAAAGAAAAGACTAACATAAAAGATTTAACACATCGGTAAGTGTTTTCCAAGTCCACATGGAGAAACTGAAGTGTTAGATTAAATTTTTGAGGCATTTTTTAGTGAATGTTTGCATTTTCATTCTATTCTCTTGTTTTTTATAGTGCATACACGAAGTGTGAACGTCTTCAATAGCATTAACAGACTTTGAAATGTGATCATCTTTGGGATGTTTTAACAATGTTTGAGTATGCATGGAGGCTAAATTCACTTCCTCCCAGTGACATCTTATTACGGTGACCATTTAAGCCCCAGTGACAAGGTCAAACCGAGACGCTCTCACTCGTCACATACTAATTGAGAGAGGCGAGACGACGGATTTTGTGGGTATTGACCACAACAATGACTTCAATATCCTCAAATGAGACGCTCTACTATTAAAAGAGCTCCGACCCTTATTAAATTTCTGACCTCAAATATTTCCAGGCTTATAGGCCAAAAATAAAAAAGGTGCGTGGTGATTTGGTGACTGTGCTATATTTCTTTTTCGAAAATGAACACAGAGCAACTTATTTCCCTAGTCAAGAGATCATTTTCCTGCTTTACAGTCCTATTTCTTGTGACTTGTAAATTAATTTGGAGCTGAAATTAAGAGGCCTGGGGATGACCATAGAGAGAATATGTAAAACTCCCGCTGCTTATTCTACTCTTGGTGAAGTTCCGTCAAAGCAGTTTGCCGAGGCAATCTCACGGGTCAGTGCACGCTCTAAATTAAGTTACACATCCTAATTGCTGCCTGTAGCAGTTAGAGCCGAAATATGGGTGCAATAAAATTAATATGTAGCTTTTGTTTGACTGGCCTCACTCTACTGGTAACCTGCTGGTATTTATAGAAGTCGTTTGACATGTTGGTTTGCATCTGGATTCAGCATTGAGTTCAGGCTCAGACAAGTGAAATGTTTCCACTGTGCACAATGTGTTGCTATTATACTTGGGTTTATCTAAATACTGCTTATTTTGTGTTTTCCCTTTTCTGTAGTAGGTGCAAGCAAACCTCTTATTAACTCCTAAACAGCGTAGCATTAAGTACAGAGCTGTCAGAGAGAACAGTGCAAGACTGGAACAGTTTGGAAGAGGAGAGAACCAGCTAAAGAAGGATAATTATAGAATCTCGTGGCCCAATGCCAGAGAAAACATGTTTTTGTTTGTCTTCTGTGCCCCTTTGAGAGGAAGGGATCCTGAATGTTTGGAATAGGTCGGAGGACTGTGGGTTTTTAAACTCTCCTGCCTAATCATGTCGGGAGAGATCAAAACCTCAGGACAGATGGACAGCCTTTTCCTCGCCCACCATTACTCTGCATATCAAACACAGGAAGAGCTGAAGAAGAGAAAATGTCAAGGGGCCAGAGTCTCGTTTGAACCTAACTTCTGTAATTATCAAGGCTAATTTAAGCTGCTATTTTCCAGCACTTGCCAGAATGTAAAATCAGTGTTTAGTGAGGCAAGCGAAATGTTGAACTAAATGATACTTGTGTTCATTTTCATTCCCCAGAAATGGTCACAACTGAAAATAATAATTAGAAGGATGATTAATAAATACAAACAAACTAATTTTATGTTACGCCTGGTTGCTGCCTCTCTCCATTACCACTGCCACTAAAGGTTAATCACTGACATAAGTGCCTCAAAACATAAGGCATTATTATTATGTTTCTGTTGCATGAACTGATAATATATATATATATATATATATATATATATATATATATATATATATGCTAAATTAGTTATTTTAGTTAAGTGTGTGCCAAATGCATACATAATGTAATAAAAATGCATTAAATGGTATTACAATATAAGACCACTTATGAGCACTGCTGAATCCAGCTATTTCTAATATAAAAGCATGTCAATGAACAGATTTGTTTTACAGCAGTACTTAATTTCACAGCATTTTTAGTTCTGTTCTGTATCAGCAGATCTACACTAATACATGACAGTTACAGATACACTTATGCTGTGTACTTACAATAACATACAACCGGTATTTGTGCCAATGAGGTGAAACTTCTCAAGATACAGTTTCAGCATTTTTGTCTTAATCAGGGATCTAAAATAGCTTTAAAAAAAATAAATAAATAAAAAGCGTTGCTATGGACAACAGGGAATATCAGGAAATATCCGATTGCTGGGTAGTGACTGATCAAGAATTGAGTTAGGTGCGGCTGCAATGATGAAGTGTGTTCATGTATACGCCTTAAATGCTGATATTTTCTTTTTACAGTAAAAATCACTTTTCATGTAATCTTAAAGCAAAGTGTTTTCATCTGAAATGACCATTGGTGGCAGCAAAACACCAGCAACTTGTGTTCTGTTCACTCAAATTATCAGGGGCCAGATTATCAATTAATAATGTTTATTTTGGCTCTGTTACAATACTGTGTTACAGCCTCAAAATACTTCTACCACAGTGCAGATAAACTAATACAATTTTGACATTTGCATCACATAGCCAGCTCCATATATATGTTTTTTTTCTGATTTAATAACCCGAGACACACAAGTCATGACAAAAGAGCTAAAGTACTTGTTGAAGAAAAGTGGCATGGTTGCTTTAGCAAATGGATTTTTATCTCTCTCACATACACCTCAACACAACCTTAAGTCAGTGCACAATTTTACAGTGTTTAAGGGTTAACAGATACAATGATACAACTAGAACTATTGGATGCTGCAGTTTTGCACATTGTAATTTAGTTTTTATTTGTTATGTGGCACATTGTTTTCTGTTTTGAGAGTGACTCATTTGGAATGGTTTGTGTTTTGGATAGTTCACTATAGCATTCTATAATAGTGTTTGATGTTTTTACATTATTTGATTTTTGGAAAGGCTTGGTATAATTACATTGAACAACACACACATACCAATCATAAGTCAGAACATGGCTAAATTTGTCTTAATTACAAAAGCCAGAAAATGAAGGGCTGTTTGGAAACCGAAAGAGTCGGAAGAGTCGGAATACCCATCACTATTAGGTTTAGGGTCGAGTCCAGTGCAGATGGTGCATTATTTTCAAACACGATAGAGCAATAAACTTGACCACTCATCGGACGTTTTATATCCAGTCTGCTGCGATGCGTGCAACAACCAACGTAATAAAACGTTGCCAGATTAACATTGTGTTTTGGTTAAAAACGAATGCGCTTTTAGCTCGACTGACTGGGGATTTTACTTTTAAAGTGTCGCGAAGCATTCAAGAAACAACGTTATATCGTTTTGCAGAAATGTCACCACGGTTTTCCAATGAACCTGGGTTGAGTTTATCTGTGTTTTGCATCACTAAACAAATATTAACGCGGTAAACACTATAGTTCTCATATGTATTATGGCATTATGGGACGTGACAGATTAAGTGATGGCAGAGCTGTAGCTTCTCTCTGTCCTGAGACATCATTCATACGATTTCAGCCCTGTCAGATATTTATGAGTTGAGCTACTGTCCACTCACCATGTGAAGAAGTTGAGCATCAAACAGTTTTTAAGCTCCTCCTTGGACAGTTTAAAATATAAATTTCTCGATTTGATTCGGTTCTTATTTTGGTGAACCAATATTATTATGTTTTTACTTAACCTGTTCTTCAATATTTAATGTATGTTTGAATAAATCTGTCATGAAAACAAGTTGACGTCCACTGTTTAAATGTTTATATTTCAACAAAAATATCATTAATATATCTTTAAAAATGTATTAAAATTGTATAAAACCTGCCTTATGTGCGATTTAATTGTTTGTTTGCAAATCACTTTAATGTGTACCATCTGACAGGATTTATTGTAGTTTATGGGATTAGTTGAGGGAGACTTTTTCTGAATCAAATTGCAAGCTTGTGAATGTTGTGAAATTTGTCTCAATTCCCAGCCTAACTTGAGATGCAGACCTGAGAAACACAGTTATGAGAAAATAAGGCTGCATTTAAATTCACATTTACTGCTCTCTTGCTTCTTCTTTATTAGGGATTTTGTCTTAGAAGATTTTTTTTCCTGCTGCCTCCCAGGGCTATTTTTTTTATACATTTGAGGAAAACATAGAAGTGAGAGCACACTTATTAATGGTCTCTCACTTTGTTAATTAGCTGACTCACTAGCAAGTGCATATCTGTTTGGAGTCCGTGTGGATTTTTGCCCTGAATCCGGGCAGGCGTCTCAGCTGTCTGTCCTTTTAGAAAGGCTGCAGCGACCAGAGACATTTAGGGAGGAAAAATACTGGTGCATTTCAAAGAGAATGGAATAATACAAATGGAGTGTGTATATCTGTCAGGTGTCAGCAGCGTACCTTGCTGAAAAAAACCCTGAAATTCCCATGCTAGTCTAGGCTGGTTTCTGTGATCTCATTAGTATTCGGGGGTATAGGCTTATTTTTTGTAACATTTTTAGACACTCATATTTAAAATATCAACGTATGCATATCTTCTAAAAACATAAAGTTATCCCAAAAACTATTTTGATGCTTAAGTCACACTTCATACACCTTTTAATTGGTTAATAGTAAATTCTGTTACTATATACACTGAAACACTATAATAAATCTGGGACAGTTCATGTAATTTTATATGAAAACAAGTTGATGTCCACTGTCTAAATGTTTATATTTAAGAGGGAGAGGAAGAGTAAATATATAGCAGAATTAGTTTGTAGACTTGATTTGATATTTGTCATGAAATTCATACAACAAAATAATGTTCTTTTTAGCAACATCATATGACCCCTTTAAGCGTTCAGATACTTCTATACAGAAAACCTGGGTCCAAAACACATTTTTTTTAGTACATATATATTTTTGTGCCTAAACTGAATGTAAAAGGAGATGAAATCTGATTAATATATATTGTTTGCTGATAATAAGTGGTTTTTATGATGTATTATTCTTTTTGGATTTCTAATTCAATTGAAACAAAGTCTCGTTGCCTCTCTTTGTCTTGTTTGTGTGCTATTAGACAACACTAAATCATCTTTCTTTCATTCTCTCTCGCTCATCATTAATGCATGATTTGCATGCCAGACTCTTTAATCTGTTGGCTTGTTGAGACGTAGTTTTGATTTCCCTCTCGCTGTGTTTTATGTTGATTATATTCACATTAGGGTTGCCACCTTCAGCGAGGCAAAATTTTGACAGTTCTGCAGCTGTTACGGATGGGATGAATTATTATTATTATTATTATTTTTAATTAATTTGCTTGAATTAGGACTACATTATTATGTAATTATTTGTCTCGTTTTTATCTAAACAATTTAGTCAAAATAGTCCTCAAAAATCACCTTTTGTGTTCTACAAAGAAAGTCATACAGCATAACAAAATGAGGGTGAGTAATGACAGAATTTTAATTTTTGGTTTAACTGTCCCTTTAAGAAAACAAATTTTTTGTTAGTAAAGGAAACTTTCCAGTAATCTATTCAACATGCATGAACTTAAAGAATTTGTTCACCCAAAAATATAAATTCTGTCTCAATACCGTTCCAAACATAAAAATGAGAAATTCAAGTAAATGAATCATTTAAAATGGTTCTGTGAACTGGAAAAAGAAACTGAAGCCATTTGCCTTATTAGGGGGTGTTTACATGACTAAATACTGAAAACAACTTCTGTGTTTTGGCCGTTCATTTACACGACAATGGCGTTTTCTTGGAAGCCTGAAAACACCTTTTTAAAAACAGGTCTCGTAAACTATAAAAAACGTGAATTTGTGAAAACAGTGACATACTGTATGCTTGCATTATACATGTTGCGTCTATAGGTATGTACGCAGATGCATAGTGTTTCTTTACAAAGTGACATGGACAATTACTGGACTGACATGCATAATACAGTGTTTTTAGTCATTTTGCATATTCATGTGAACAGAGACCGTTTTGGAAACGTTGTCATCTGTACGCAAAACTTTGCAAAAAACGCAAAGACTTTTCTCTTTTTAGTATAGGATTGTTGTCATGTAAACCATCAGAATGTTTCAGAGATTGATATTTCAAGATAAAAACAATTCCAGTCTCTTCCTTACACTAAGCTATCATATGGCTTCAGAAGACTTGTAATATAGTGCAAGAACCTCTTCTTTTTTTGGAGCTTTGCAACCCCTCATTCACTTTTATTATATAAAAAAGAGTGGCCAGATTATTTTTCAAAAAAAAAAAGAAAAGAAAAAAAAGAAAAGAAAATATCAGACAGCATTTCAAAATGAGGGTGAGTAAATAACGTCAGAATTTTCATATTTGGGCGAACTATCTCTTTAAGAAAACAAATTCTTTGTTAGTAATAGGAAACCAGCTGGTACTACCATCCGGTAATCAGGCTACGGTGCATGAGCTAGCTATGGAAACAGGTTTTTCTTCTGTGTCTAATGTTTAGTTTTTTACTGTTTTGCTGTGGAAACCAAGGATATTTTTTTCCATACAGAATCTCTTGACAGATTAGTTTCCTCATGCAGCCAACCAGGACTCTTAAAACACCTGCGTGCACAGCTCATCAGCCTTGTTTACTGTACCAGTCAATGTCTCACAATGCAATTAGTCAGCAGCGCCCAGTGCTGAGATCAGAAAGAACCGTGAGCAGAGATGAATCTGCATTGCATCCTGGGTGATCTTTCCTCAGAGCAGTCACCAGTGTGCCTCCCCTCATGACAGAGTCAGATTTTATATCTCTATGCTAATGCGATGAGCCTTCGCTCGGCCAGGCTCATTAATCTCACAGATGAGTCTTGCATGCTCTGGGCCTGAGCCACAAGTTAGACCCCCACCCCAGAACCTGCTCCCTGAGGAGTCATGACAGCACACTTTACTCATTTGCTCTTCCTTCAGTGCCATAAAGATGCAGGGAGAATGCAAAGGCTGCATGGTACTGTACAATCCTCTGGTACAAAACCTAGTCAGCTGCCTCACAACCTACTGACTAAATAAGGCATCATCCTTTATAAGTGACTGATTTGGAAACCTGTGTGGCATGGTGACTCGAAATGCAGTTGATTTCAATAGAGTTTGATATTAGCATCTAATTCTGTAATATTATAATAAGCTTAAAAATACATTGCACATACAAAGTTTGGGTAAAATAACCTTTTCTATCCATAATCTTGATTTTTTTTTCTGCAAGGCAAGGATGTATTAAATGGATTAAAAGTAAAGGCATTTATAATGCTACGAAAAAAAAGTCTATTTCAAATAAATGCTGTTCTTTTGAACTTTTCTTTTGAAAAAAAAAAATCCTAAAAACAGTGTCGCCGTGTCCAAAAAAATATTAAGCAGAACAACTGATATCAACATTGATAATAATAAGAAATATTTCTTGAGCACCAAATCAGGAAAAAAATTCTGAAAGATCATGTGACACTGAAACTTCATAATCTAACATTTATTTTAAATTGTAATAATATTTCACAATGAGACTGTTTTACTGTATTTTTGATCAAATAAATGCAGCTTTGGTGAGCATTAGAGACTTCTTTCAAAGACATTTTTAAAAAATTGAATGGTAGTGTATCTTAGTAAGCTAAATTAAGTTACCTCAACTTAAATTTCAGTCTGTTTGTGACACAAAACTGTTGTATGGCTTCAGAAAACTCAAGAGTCTAGCATGTAAGTTTTATTGTGCTTTCAAATGCCTTTTGAAGCTTAAAAGTGTCCATGTCCATTGTGAAATGGCATGAGGGTTAGTTAAATGTGACAGAATTTTAATTTCAGTTAAACTAAGAGAATACATCTCTGTGTGTTGTACCATGTTCATTTTTAGTACTGCTACTGATAACCAGACAAGTGTTTACATGAGAAGTTCACTGGGGTTACTGAAGACTTTAAATCACTTGACTAGCACAACGTGACCTTGGAGCACAGATGCACTTACAACCAAATGAAAACTATCAGCAGCTCATAATATGACATCTCTTCAATAAATGAGAACACCTGGGTGAGCTGCAATGACTGATTTTTCTTTCATTAGTTCAATACAGCCTGGTTTAGAAAAAGATGCTGCATTATTATGTTTTCTCTTTTTCTCATTATCATGTTTTCCCTCTTTCTTTCTCCCCCTCTCTCTCTCTTCTCAAGGTAGAGTACATGAATAATTCATTTTATAATTCATTCGTTTAACTAACTTGATAACATTTCAAATTGAATGAAAAAACCTCAGGGAACAAATGCAGGCGCCTTTGTGTGTTTGACAAAGAAAGTTTCCTCTTTTGAGCAGGTGAGGAAAAAAAAAACGTCTTAAGAAAGATGTTTAAAAGTTAAAAAAAAGGGGACTGTGATTCTATAAACTTGATCAAGAACACTAGTAAGGGTGCCTTAAAATCACACACTATAGGGCAGGTAAGTATTGACAGGCACTGATAATTTTTGCATTGTACTTTTCGATAGCAAATGCATTTCGTGAGTGTCCCGGGCTCCCCTGGTGAGTGGTGAAGTAAATTTTGTTTATGTTAGATTTGATGCAGCACCATAGATGTGGTTCTTGGACTAATAAGGAACTGAAAACTGTTTCCCCAGGTAAGCCTATTATGGAAAAGAAAAGCTTCCCTGTCAAACATATCTGCATTTGTTGAATAGCTTCACTGATGTCATAAATTACTGGAGTCTACTATTGAATTATGGTCAGTCGCTTTTGCAGTTTGCGATGTGCAGTTGAGTTAAAATCGCACAGCCTACATTAATTAACATTATGTTATAAATGTCTTCACATTCTATATTTGTTCATGTTAGATGGCTGAAGAGGCAGAAATTATGAGGTTTATAACCAGCTGTTCTGAAACAATTAGACAGTTAATAATTTGCGATAATAAACGACTGACTGTAGGCTAAGTTATTTCTGGCTACTCGCCAAATAAAAAAAAATTCACATGAAATATTGACTTGAATCAAAATTATTTTATAATCTTGCCTTTATATTATCTCAAAACTTCTGCTAAGAAAAAAATGTCTACAACAAGACATGTAATAATACAGCAACAATATGTAATTATATTGTTACCTAATTGTTGTTAATTAATACTGATTAATAATTAATTGCAGTGGTGTAATGTAACGAAGTAATAATACTTCGTTACAGTACTTAAGTATTTTTTGGGAGTATCTGTACTTTACTTAAGTCTTTATAAAAAAGTGACGTGACATGTGACTACATTTCCTAATTAAAATGTATACTTTTACTCATTTTCCACTCAAGTCAAGTCTGGTGCGATATACAGTATATCTTCTGCGATAATATGGTAAGTGTTGTTATAATGATGTGCCATGGGACATTATCAAGTAGGCTATATCAGATCACACACAGAGAGTTGCACGCACGTTGATTTATTAGTCTATTAAAACTCAAAATTCCAGGCATTCTAAACTGTAGACGGCAAAGATGCTTCTGTATGCTTTTTATATTTATATAATTTAATATAGTTAACATAATCTATATCACACAAAGAATACCGTTTTTCTGCAGATATCAACATGAACACATTTAATAATCATTTTATACAAGTTCAGTAAAGCAATAAGTGACTTACATTTTAGACATAATATTGCTTGTTTTTGCTCAATTTTGCCAATGAAAATAGTTCCAAACAAAGATCACATAACTGTTTTGCGTCTCTGAGCAATGGACGGTGTTTATTATTGAATGAATCGGCTTTTTGAACGAATCGGTTGAATAAATGATTCAGTGATTCACATTAACACAGTAAAATGCTTTGTTCCTGAATGAATTAGCCGTTTGAATGAATCGGTTGAATCTCAATGACTCACTCTTTAACAGTCACTTGCTGTCACCTACTGGCGGTTTTAATTTCACATTTCGACAATTTTTTTCATGTTTTAAATTATTTTAAATAACAGTATTCAACGTTTTATGTTAAAAACAAAACATTATTTATTCATCTGTAACTGCAGGTTAAATGCATCCATGTCCCCTTTGAGATACATAAACTGATGAAGTGCTTCTTATTCTTACCCAAAAATACAAAATGGAAGAAAGAGTTAAAACTGAACACAATCTTGCTACTCAAGCTGTGTATTAACATTTATTTATTTGCTTCTTTTCCATTTTGCATTTACTTGTACTTTTACTTTCAATACTTAAGTACGTTTAAGATTAAAAAAAATACTTTTCGTACTTAAGTACAATAAATATCACATACTTTAAGACTTTTACTCAAGTAATATTCTAAACGGTGACTTCAACTTCTACCAAAGTCATTTTCTGGTAAGATATCTGTACTTTTACTTGTGTATGGCTTTCAGGTAATTTATACACCACTGATTAATTGTTGATTAATGCTGAAAGGAACAGTTCACCTAAAAATGAAAATCTGCTGAATATTTTCATTCAAGATTTAGATGAGTTTATTTCTTCATTGGAAAAGATTAGGAGAAATTTAGCATTACATCATATGTTCACCAATGGATCCTCTGCAGTGAATGGGTGCCGTCAGAATCAGAGTTCAAACAGCTGATAAAAACACCACAGTAGTCCAAAAGTAATCCACACAACTGCAGTCTATCGGTTAACATCTTGTGAAGTGAAAAGCTACTTCTTTGTAAGAAAAAAATCCATCAAAGGTGCGTTGAACTTCAAACTGTTGTTTCCGGCTAAAATATGTGTCCTCTATCGATAATATTGGTTTCTCAGCGTAAAATTCGCCTCATCTGATTTAGGAGAGAAATATGCACAGATCAAGTTTACAAGTGAAAACAGTCCAAAACACTTCTAAACAAATATGTCAGCAGACTTTGATGTGAGAAGACAACAGGGGGCTTTTTTTTTTATAAGTTTGCATCTTCCTCACATAACAGTTCCTCAAATGTGACCCTGGACCACAAAACCAGTCATAAGGGTCAATTTTTCGAATTTCGAATTTGAGATTTATACATCTTCTGAAAGCAGAATAAATAAGCTTTCCATTGATGTATGGTTTATTAGGACAGGACAATATTTGGCCGAGATACAACTATTTGAAAATCTGAAATCTGAGGGTGCAAAAAAAATCTAAATATTGAGAAAATCGCCTTTAAAGTTGTCCAAATGAAGCTCTTAGCAATGCATATTACTAATAAAAAAATAAGTTTTAATATATTTACAGTAGGAAATTTACAAAATATCTTCATGGAACATGATCTTTTCTTAATATCCTAATGATTTTTGGCATAAAAGAAAAATCAATAATTTTGACCCATACAATGTAATTTTGGCTATTGCTACAAATATACCCCAGCGATTTAAGACTGCTTTTGTGGTCCAGGGTCACAAATGGGTGCAGGTAGTCATATAAGATGATTCAGGGCTTACATCAGAATTTCTTACCATCTAAATTCACACAGGCCTCAGTTTCAGGCCAGAGCTCCGTTTTCTTCTACGCCTGTCCTGTCCATCTGAGGTAAGCAATACTCACACAATCTGCTGAAACACCCCCTTATCTATGTAGGTCCATTAATATTACACATTCAGCAACTTTGTTGGCAGAAAAATAGCTGCACACAGTAACTATGACCTTACACTCATTTTCTCTCTCACTCTTACAGATCTTAAAAATGGATCTTATATCTTGCTGTCACTGTCAAAACAAGGAATAAATAACTCCCACATGTAGCCGTTAAAGTTGTGCACATCATTAATTTAGTCAAGGCAGTTGAGTAAATCTAAATCCAGGAGGTAACAGGATTTAAAAAACGTATTTTGCCTGCACATGCTAGCCATCCAAATATGTATTTTTGGAGCTGAGATAATTTTTTAAAACAGTCTGAATAAAAGAAGTTAACCATTGGTTGCTTTTGTCATCTCATGCCCTAAAATGTGTATTTGTATGAGTGTGCGACACACACAAAAATGTGTTGTATCTCTTAAGGTCAGAGATGCAATGTAGGATTAGGATTAAAATTGCGTTCAGAGGAATTATAATCTTATTCTAAATGTTCATGGTTGTCGTCAGCTAGACTCAGGCCTCTATGATATTATATAGATATTTCCTGGAGATGTTTTCTTAATCAAACATTTTATGTGAATTGTAGTAGTGAATATTATCATGCATTTCAAGTATATGAACTTGAGTTGAGTTTCGAGTTATGTTTAGGTTTGATTTTTTGTGTTTCTCAAAAAAAAAAAAAAAATCTATCCATTCTGTCCATAAATGTTATTTTTTAGTAATGAATTTGAGATTTAATGTTACCTAAGTCCTCAATTCTGAGCTCTGCATTGGAGAAAAATAACAATAACAACAACAGCATTCCAATGTGCTGTAGTAGAAGGACACAGTGAAGCCAGGGGTCAGAGGTGCTCTAGTAAGCAAGTCTCAGGACATAATCAAAAGCAGCCCTGTGTGTATAAAAGAGAGGTAGAGAGGTCTTTTTCCTTTCAGTTCAACTGTGCACAAAGTGAAAACAGTTGCAGGAAGGTATGACAGTAAAAGCTGCTTTCTTTCATAACAGAAACAATTCATAACAGAAGAACAGAGAGAGTTGTGGCAAACCAATACTCCCATCAACATTACACACTGCAGCAGAGCAGGGGTTGTCAATTTCAGGTGAAGGAAATCAGATTTTGACTTTCTTTTTAGGAAAGTACAGGGAAATCTTAATTTTTTTATACAACACATGCCATTTGAGGTTTAAAGGGATACTTCATCCAAAAATGAAAATGTTGTCTTCATTTGCTCAATGTCATGTTTGTTCTAAACCTTTAGTACTTCAGTGGAAGACAATATTTTGAAAAAATGTCTGCAGTGTGTTTTGTTTCTATAAAATGAAAATCAATGGGGTCCAAAGTTGTTTGGATCCCAGTGTTCTAATAAATATTTTGTGTTCTGCAGAAGAAAGAAAAGCATGCATAAGGGTGAGTAATTGATGATAAAATATTGTTAATTTTTGTATGAATTATCCAATTAAGTGTGCTAGCAACTATGTAAAAAGAGTCACTGTTTGACTGTTAAGTGCTAAAGATGTCACGTTTTGGCTTATACTGACGTACAATTTTGTTTTATCTGTTTTAAAGAAATAGATGTATTTCATACTAGAGTTTCACGACACCACAGAACACCACAGAATTGTGACAGTACATAAATATTTATGGATGAACAAGCACACAATTCAATTATAAAGTGTTTTGTATTTGCGATATTTTAATTAACAGTTCAGTACAGAAAGAAACTGATTTAACTATTTACAAAAAAAGGGCAATATTCTGATTAACAGCTCATAAAAGAAATATAAAAGCCAAAAGTAAACCATGGTCTGGTCCATATACAGCTTGTTGTGGTCAAGAATTTCCAAGGTTCTCTCAAAGTTATGAACAAACGTTCTTCCAGTAACATTAATCAAAGTTATCTGGTCTTTAATAATAATATTCTTAAAATGTTAGTACAAAAACATTATTTTTTATTCCTGAAACATTTTAGTTGGACGATAATCTGATGTTTTTAAATGTTACTGCTTGTTTCCGAATGTTGAGAGAACATTCAAAAGTAACATTCCCATAACCCTTACCAAAAAGTAGTATACTTCAAGTTTATTTTAGACTTTTTCTAAGTATAAGTCAAGTATACTTAAATGTCATTTTAAGTATATTTCTGAGAAGTACATAAAAAGTAGACTAAAAGTATACTTTCCTATTTTTAATTTAAAAGAAGTATACTAATAGCACACTTGAATAAACTTCTTTTTCGTAAGGGAATGTTTGCAAAATTATAAAATTTATCACACTGTTAGTGTGTGATGCCTAGTATTATAAAATCAGTACCGCTTTTAAAAGTTGTGTAATGTATGTAAACTCTTCTTAATGGTTTTACATGTGATTAATGTCATGGAAGTCTTATACAAAACTCTTAATATCTTTATGGGACAAATGCATATTATACAGGACAGCTGGCACCTCTAGTATCCCTGTTTGCACTACTTAACATTAACTAGCTGTATTAACCAATGCATACATAAAGCATCTACTGTGCACTAAATCTACTACAACAATGGAGAAATGTACTTAAGTGAAAAAGTTCTGCACAATGGAGCCCACCATTTGAAAACTGGAGCTGTTGTGTCTGCAGAAGAGAACCAGAGGGCAGGACACACTTTACAATTCATCTCAGTGAAGCTCCTCAGCGTCAAATGATCAGCCACAACACAGCATTTCCATAGCTTTATTATGCAGTGGGTCCCCAGGCGCAATAATCATGATATCAAATGACAGGCTTTCTTCAGGCCGCTGCTGTAGTTGTAAATAAAAATATGTTAATTTGGCTTGCGGTATTTAAGCGAGCAAGTTACATACATCATTTGTTTGAGTTAATTTGTACACGATCAGGCCGTTCTGAGAAGAGAGATATATGAGCCAGGGAAATAACTAATGCTAATGCATTAGCTAAGTAGGCTTATGTGTAACGATAAGCATTCAGTTTATAGTTTTAGTAGAATAATGTTTTGCATGGGTTTACTTAGCTTTTCATTCACCTGTAGTTGTGTTTGATGTGGAAGAGGCAAATATGATTAAGGCAAAATAGAATTAATGTCTGAGTAAATTGTGTATAATGCCAATAGAGAATTTATAGAATTCAATAATAATTTAATTATTTTTGCCTGCTTCTCTCAACATATTCACTGAGATTTAGTACATACAATTTCCCACAAAACAACAACAACAACATAATAATAATAATAGTAATAATAAAAAGATATATTACAAGAGGCATGCTACTCTTGCACATTCATGAGGCAAAATCAAAAGGCAATGGCAATGAACAACTACAGATCTCTATATACAATTCAGCACAGCTCTCGATACTGCCCGCTAGCTGTGAAAGAAGAGTACAGGCTGAGTACTACAGTAGCTCAACGATTCTCTTGTTGATTTTATGTTTCACTGTGTCAAGTCAAAGAGCAGTCTCTCATTCTTTACACAAACTCTTCTTTTAAAAATGAATTATGATTTTTATGTTATCAGAGATGAACATACACATAAAAAATATTGTTTTACACTTGACTGCTCAATGACAAATGACCATTTTACCTTTTAAGGCAAGTTTATCTTTCACAGTGTATATTATCATACCATTTAATCTGTTACATAAATTCATTTTCCAGCCAGCACTATAAAACCGTTTGAGTGACTATAACCCGATCTCATGAAAGTGCGTATAAATAGTAGGCCTACGCCAAATAAAACCGAAAACTTGTGGTATTCATACGCAAAAATGGACTTTGGCGTGTATATGCTACGCGATGGATAGGATTAGGGTTGTGGGTAGATGCGTATCATATGTACGCGAAAACTGCGTAGGCTATCATATGCACGCCAACAAATGTTGTATCATATGCACGGGAAAACTGCGTATTATAGGCCTATGCACGCCAAACACGTGCGTAGCATGTACACCCCAAAATCCATTTTTGCATATCAATACCACAAGTTTTTGTTTTTATTTGGGGTACTATTTATACGCATTTTTATGAGACCGGGCTCCATTTGTACCATTGTTGTACTATTTTATATGTCATAAGTATACATAGACGGTTTATTTAAAAAATCTGTTATCTTGCTTATTTACTTACCATTAACTATAAATAAATTATATAATTTTATATATTTTGTTTGTTGTTTTTATTTAATATTTGACTCATACTAACATGCTTTTTATTAAATCAAAGTCTCATCAAGTTTATGCATTGTTAAACATTTTTATATTGCTTTAAAATAATAAATTATTTTGTCTATTTTTTCAGTTTCTTTTTAGGTAATTAGTTACCAAAAACAAACGCACAAATCATTACACGATTCAAGACATTTGGTAATAGTGAGTAGTGTGGAAGTTGTTTACTTTGTAATTAGTTTGAGGTGTTTATTTTATTTTATTTCGTACTGTCGATTAAATCAGAATTTTTTTAAAGAAGGAACTGCCTGCTTTGCTTCCTGAACGCCGCTTAGAGAAATATCATAATGCAATAGGAGTCGCGGGCGTTCACTCGAAACTAAATATTGTGCCCGTTTGTGTTTGAGATCGTGCAGTGCGCGCGTGTTGGGAAAGTGGGTGTCGCTGTGCACGCTGCTGGAGGAGCTTCACAGCGATGTGTCGCGGACTTTAAACACACTGTGACATACAGTGGTGGAAGGAGGGAGATCGCGCCGTACTGGATCGTATACTGCAACACTTCTTACTTATGCAATGAGTCCGACCGTTTTCATTCTGATCCAATGTGTCTGACGATTCAGTTTCCACGCGCGATGCTCTGACTGCCGTGTGTTTATATGGAGACACCCTAAAAAACAGTCAACCGGGAAATGGTAACACATGAACCTCCTCACTGGAAGGAACATGGTTGAGAGGAGCAGTAAATTTCTGTTCATCGTTGTCGGCTCGGTTCTGTTCATGCTGATTTTGTATCAGTACGTGGCTCCGGGGATGATGAACTTCGGCTCTCCGCACGGGTACATGCTGGAAAACGATGCGGATCTCTTCCCGACTCCTGATCCACATTACGTGAAGAAATTCTATTTCCCCATCAGGGATCTGGAGCGGACTGTGGATTTTGAAATCAAAGGGGATGATGTGATCGTGTTCCTCCACATCCAGAAGACCGGCGGCACCACGTTCGGGAGGCACCTGGTCCAGAATGTCAGGCTGGAGGTTCCTTGCGACTGTAGACCGGGACAGAAGAAGTGTACCTGTTACCGACCCAACAGGAAAGAGACCTGGCTCTTCTCTCGGTTCTCCACCGGTTGGAGTTGTGGCTTACACGCGGACTGGACCGAACTGACCAACTGCGTACCGGGGGTTTTGAACAAAAAGGAGAACAGGATGAAAAACCAAAGGTGATGCTTGTACAGAATTGTTTTATCTTAAGTGTTGGTTGTGGCTCAAAACCCAGTGAGCTCTAACATTACCAAAATGTTCGGGGCATCATAGGCGTGTGCAGCCACAAAATACTATCTCTATACTAGGGATTTGAGACACAGCCCGTGTGTAGAAGAACTTTAGCGAGTAAATAATACCACTTGCCCTCCCTCATCTGCGAAATACTAGACGAGTATAATAATACTCTTTATATTGACTTTTAATACTACACTTGGGTTAACCTCTTTCTAAACCCCAGGTAAAGGCCAGTTTTAACCCTGGGTTAAGCAACCTTTCACACTTGTATAGAATGTTAGCACTGCTTTTAACCCTAGGTTAACCCTGCAATGCAATGCCACAACGTAAACAGCGAGTGTTCGGCAGCAGACAACCATTTATAAACCGTCCTAGTGTTTACCTCATTAAATTTTCACGCACTTACTTACGTATTCCGCGTAAACTTTCAAGCGCTGTTTAAGCGTTTTAAGTAAAATGATTAAAATGCCGAACAGTGGCGTAAATGTGTTAACTGGCAGGATTATTGAGAAAGTTTCCTGTTTCAGCAGACTTTACAAGCTCAGTGGTGATATTTGAACGGTGGACAAGCAGTTTTTGAAACAGGTCCCCCCCCCAACATATTATTGACATCATACATATGCAAATAAGAGCGTTAAACCAAAGTTTGTACATGTACAGTGTGAGCTATCGGAAATTTGACCACTCAGTAGGGTAAAGTTATGTGAAAGATGAAACTAAATAACCCAGGATTAAGTTTACTTGGGGTTAATAACTGACAGGGTTAAAAACCTAATGATGTTGAGGTCAGTTGGATTTCCGTGGTTATATGAAACTGAATGGCAACCTTTCAAAAAATGAACATGGAAACCATAGTAGCTATATCAGTATTTTACTTAAATGTAAACATTCTGAAAATAAACTTACTGTAGTTAACTTAATTCAAACAATGTAAGAAGCATCAAAATACCTCTGTGATTTCATTTTTAGTTCTATCTTGGCTCGTAGTTACCTAGTTATAATGTAATTCATTTTGGACAAAACTATGTTTACCATGTTAAAGTTTTGGAAGGTAAAGCTCTCATGGTGCCTATCCTACTATTTCAGGTGGAAACAGAACTTGCTGTGTTAGATGTTTGTGTCATTTTCGATTTCTGCATGTTTGTGTTTTTTCCGGTGATGGAGGTGGAAAATTACTGTGTTATAAAACAGCCCCTTGTAAACACTGTAGTGAGCACTGGCTGCCAGGATAGTGGTTACAGGACTCACCACATCAGGAAGCTCCATAGCAGTCATGTCAGGAATAACCAGCAACTGGTAGTTAGTGTCATCTTGTTGTGTTCTGGGTAAGAATTGTAGATTTGACTTAATTATCTTTCCCCAATCACATGTGATGGTCTCACAAAAGCATATAGACCCAAGTGGGCATTGGAGTAGGTTACTGTTTGCATTATACGTTTAGTTTTGCAATGGCATGAAATCCATCTCAGAACCATGTACGTAGACTGTTTTAGTTTTTAATAGGATTTTGTAGATTAAATTATTTAAGCTCTGAAAAGTCAAATACATCAGATCAGATTTAGCATATAATCACCAGCTGACTCCTCTTCCTGAAAGAACACAGTCTAGATCCAACATCCCCTCGAGTGTACAACATCCCTCGTATCACAGCGATGCCATTACTCTTTTTGCTTTTGGCAACCTTAGGAATGCAGCACTGATTATGGATGCACATTCCTCTCCTTGATTAATCTCTCCTGTGATAAAGGCAGACATACCACACCAGTGTTATTCTCCCCTAATTCATCACGCATGTGTACATGTTCGTTTTGTCTGTGAAATTAGCACAGGGTCAGCGGTAAAAGAGGTGAGAGGAGTTTTGTCTCTTTGTATCTCTGCATTTTTAATATCTGCATTATTCTGATAATTAGATGGAAAATACTGTGCGTAGATAATTCGGATTTGATATACTGCTTTGTTGCACAGATCTAAGTGCTCTTTTTACATTAGCTACAGTGATTTCAAACTCAAAGGGCCAGTGTAGGGTGAATTGAAACTTTGTTCATTGCTATTTCTTGAAGCTATAAAACTAAATTAAAAAGGGAGATTTTTTAATCTGTAAAAAATGCTCAGAACTTGAATTTGGGTGCTTTAGGAAAATTAAAAGGCTGAACAAAAATGTAATTTTTATGTAATCAATGGCAATTGAGTCGTGATGGTGGTCACATAGTAGACTGAGAAAAGTGGCGCTGTTTATGACCCGTGAAATCTCTCGTGGAGATTTTGAGCGGCTGAGGACTGCTGGGCTGTTTGTCTTGATGTGGTTGTGTTTTTAGATTTGTGTTTTTAAACCAAAATATTAATGGGAACTATCATGTTTTATTCTCACATATGTGGCCTTCAAGTAAAAAAAAAATGTTTCCAGATTACACAATTGGTCATTGTAGATGTTTGTTCATAACAGTTCTGTTCCAGTAATGGAAGATTTCACAGGGACATGCATTCATTTTAATGGTAATTTTGTGCTTTGTTATCGTTAGAAGATCAGCAAGTATGTGGAACTTCTTAATTTACATTTTTGTGAGAAATTCATTAAAAAAAGAACAGTTCATAAGGGTCATTTGTTTGTGAATCACACTTTGTTGATTGGTTGCATCTGCTATCATTTTACTTGCAGTCTGGAGCCCTAATTAATGTAGGTGTTGTCATGATGTTGACAATTAAATTTAAAGTTTACTTGTCATATTTAGGAAGGCAGTGAAATGCCTTTTTTTAGTGGTAGACCGATACATCGCCAGGACTGCTATATATCGTATGATATTTGGCAATTGGCTGATCAGTATTTCTGTTTGGCGAATGTGTCAGTGCTGAATGCTTTTACTGCCTTTAAATTAAATAGTGTGATATCATATATATCGGCTTTATAACGACCATCAGCCACCCTGCTCTCTAAGATATCAGCATTGGCCATCAAAAATTTAATTTTAAATTTAAAATTTTCTAAAATATTCTGAGATGTGTACTTCAGCCTTACCCTTTTCATGCTACGTTTACACAAGTGCGTTTTTGTTTTAAAAAGCATAACCTTTGC
Organism: Sinocyclocheilus rhinocerous; assembly: GCF_001515625.1. Lineage (NCBI taxonomy): Eukaryota > Metazoa > Chordata > Actinopteri > Cypriniformes > Cyprinidae > Sinocyclocheilus > Sinocyclocheilus rhinocerous. Next base: position 663,781 of record NW_015637534.1, on the reverse strand, counting down.
CACGGTTCTGTTGTTTACACTACTCTGGTGTTTTCGATCCTCGTCCTCCTCGTTGCGTTTCAGTGTAAACGGACCAAAACGGAGACTTTTGAAAACGATGGCATGGCTGCCCACATTCGCTCTGCGCATCCTTGACGACCTTGTAAACAATAACATCATGCTCATTGTTGTACCTGTATGAATGGTCATATGACATGCATTTTTTGGTTGTGTAGTGTGGACGGAGAACGTTTCTGAAACGCAGTGAAAACGCAAGTGTAGACGAGGATCGTTTTCATTTTAAAACGCCGTTTTAAAACGAAAACGCACTAGTGTAAACAGGGCTTCAGTTTTAACTGCTTATGCAAGAGATTAGGAGCATGTTGGGCGGCCACAGCAAAGGGTTTAACACCTGTTGTCTGTCCAGTGAGTTTCAGTTCACGGAGGCCAACGCCATTCCCACCAACAGGCAGGAAGCCATCTGACAGCTGTGCCAATCTGCATGCTTGTTAGACGTGTTTAACAGGCTTGTTTACATTTAAATCTCTCTCGGCTCCTGAGACTTTGGAAGCCTCGCTTGCACTCCTCTTCGTGGCCATTAACATGACGAAGGACAAGCTTTTAATTACATGTAGGTCTTATTTGAATTGTTGGGATTTCTAGAGTCACATTTTCCAAATCGCATTCTCGCCGTGCCGCTCCCCCAGGGACCTTGTGGACGTGAGAGCAATGGGGGCATTTTAATTGCTTAACGAGATGTGTATCATCACATTCTCATTGAGGCACCGGTTTCAGACAGGAAGCCATCTGGCGAGTAGTGTGTTGCTCTCAGGCATGAAGCACAGGGGTTTCTGATAGACCAGTGAATGGTGACCAGAGGAGAGTGACGTCTTGTGTGGGTGTGAGGTATGAGAATGTTTCCCACAGCGAGTGCGTGTGCAATCAGCCACCAGCGGTTGTGTTTTACCCACCCACCCACTCCCAACGGTGGATTACCAGTCTTTGGCCCCACTGCTCTAAACAGTATGTAATCTGTTTAAAGAAGGGTCTGCGTCTGCTCTTTGGCTGATATGCTCAGCAAAATCAGTAGAAAGGAAGCCGCTGTCTGTTTTTCGCCCCATAAAGAAAATGCATCATCTCCTTGCCCTCATGTTGCTCAAAACTAGGGATGTAAAGATTCTGGGATAGTAAGCTGATAATTGTGTTCATGTTATGGCTGATCACTGATATTTAAATTCTATAAGATTTTGTTTAAATAAATCAAAAATAAAACACTTAGCAATAATAAAAGGACACATTTAATTTATAATTTGTCTTAAATCTCATTTTGTAAAAAAAATAAAATAATAATCGTGAATCGAATCGAACCGTGAAATCAAAATCGTGAATCGAATCGAATCGTGAGTTGAGTGAATCATTACATCCCTACTTAAGATCAGTTTAAATGTGCCAAGTGAATTTAGACATCATTAGGCAACATTATAATGTACAGTATGAAAAATGGATATTCATTTTGAGATTTGCTAAAGATTAGGCTACATTTAACAGTATGATGAAATTACTAGATCAAATGGAAAATTAAATAAATATATTAAATTAAATTAAATTAAAAATTAGCCAAAATACTGTACATTCTCACTTAAAACGTATGTTTTTTTCCCCCAACTCTTTTCAAAAAGGACTTTTCAAGTTTCTTCTCGAGACTTTCAAAACATCCAGGTTGCCTTTTTTTAAAACAACGAAGGTGACCACTGGCTGTCAGACTCCAAAAAAAATAACGAAAGTTTTCCATGCGACTCTTGTGCTGCTTTTATATAGTCATGCAATTACTGTGCGAGGAGGTGACTGAAATGTAGCTATTCTGTCGCTTTCATAACAGAATTCTCATTTATGGTCGAATTGTCTCTTTAAGTAATGTATTTGCTGTGATTTCTCATTTCTAGCCATCATAGATGAAGATAGAATCCCAGTTGGGGGGCACCCTGGTTAGGAGGCCTGGCGCAGTGATCAAGCAGACACAATTAACTTGAAATGACAAGGTGCCGATGGGGTACCAGACCATGTCGCCATGTTCCTGTTATAACTAGACATTTATTGTGATTATTTTGGGGGAAAATGAAATGTACTTTATATTGGCATGCCATTGTGAGCTGCAAAGAGTAATTTGCAAATTATCATAATAGGCCCCAATGAGCTTGCATTCGAGATCATGGAGAGAGAAAGATCTGACATCTTTGTAATTATTAAATCAGACAAAATAGATAGAAACAAATGGATATTAAGCAAAATTAGAATGGAGTGGGGTCCAAATGTCTTAGACCACACTGAAAATGTCATTTAGAAAAAAGTAAGTTTTTAAAAAAAAAACAATTTTTTCAGTTCAGCTTTTCATTTAATCTGTCATGTTAGCAATAATGAAACAAATGCATTAAATTAGAAAAATGCTAAATAGAGGCATTTTCATTGGTGGCCTCCGACTTTTGGACCTCACTCTATGTGTATCTATAAATATGTATTCTCCTGGGAAAGTGCCCGTGTGTGTTTGTGTGCATGTGTGTGTGTGAGTGATGAGAGAAGATTCTGGGCCGTGTGCACCTACTGTCACTTTTTTCCCCATGTCCTGTCTATTTAAAGATATTGCAGCAGATTTTGAGTCCCAGTCCAATAAACTGGCACAGAAAAATCCTGCAGTACTGCTGTCAGTCTTTTCTTTTAATTTCGTATATATATCCACACTCAGCCTCTGTCTTTCTCTCTTTCGCTCTCTCCCTCCATCTCTTCCTGTTCCTTCAGCGGTGTCAGTGTCTAATCAAACAGGAAAGATAATTTACCACACTGTGGCTTTATGGATATGGGCCACGCAGTATACCCCAAGCGTGACTAGAACATTAGAGGGAATGTATTTTCATGGAAGATTTACTGTAAGTTCTAAAATGGCAGGCCCTACTAATGGACAACTGCCTTCTGTATTATGAATAACAATATTTGGTGTACAGGACACCCCCACAGTCCCCCATCATGGTGTCATGGAACAGTGAAATTCTGTGTAGCCTATGTTATTTAGACCTTTGCCTGGTCAACTGCTTTGCTGTGATGATAAGCAAAGATTTTAGAGCTCCAGTTGCTTCAAAGTTGCTTCCCTGTCAAATGATTCTGATTGGTCCTCATGCCTTCAGACTGGATCACTGTAGATTTTTGCAGGTGGACTGTTATGCTGCAGGCTAAAATTTTGATCAGATTGAAAAGGGGGTGGTGAAGAAATGAAATAATTCGAGCAACAGGAAGAGCTTGAGCACGTAAATGCTTGAATCTGAATATTTTTCCAATTGAATTAAAGGAATAGTTCACCAAAAATGTGCAGAAAATTTACTCGCCCTCAGGTCATCCAAGATGTAGATGCATTTGTTTCAGATTTAGAGAAATTTAGCATTACATCACTTGCTCACCAGTGGATCCGGTGCGGTGAATGGGTGCCGTCAGAATGAGAGTGCAAACAGCTGATACAAACATCACAAAAATGCACAAATAATCTACATGACTCCAGTCCATCAATTCAAAGTCTTGTCTGTAATCCATAATAAGAGTGCATAATCCATAATAACGCTTTCTCTAGTGAAAAAGTCTATCCCCTGTTGGTCACTCACATCAAAATCCACCAACATATTTTTTTAGACTGTTTTCACTTGTAAATGGTGCTTGATCTTTGCATATTTCTCTCCTGAATCAGACGAGACAACTTTGTAAATTAATATGTCAGTCAGATCATTTAAGGTTCATATAAAAAGAAAATTAGTGCATGTAAATCATGTGAGGTTCAGTCAGCTCCATATTTTTTCAAGGTACTTTAAAGTTTGGAAGTCCTGGTGGTTAATATGGCACAGTAGATGATCTAATGAGACAAATGTGTGGAACACAAAGCACCGTTGGTGCAAAGAAATTAGCAGGAGCTCTCAAGTAGTGCTTGATATGGGATGAAGATGTTCTTCCCAACAGTCAGTTCTTGAAGACGTTGTTCTCAATATTTGGCAATGAGGACTAAAGAGCCACACCGTGACTGTTATAGGTCTAGCCCTTTGCTTAAGAGTGTGCATGCTGGTTTGCTGGTCCACATATTATAGTCTGATGTGGTTAGCGGTTGTGTGATCTTTGTGGTTTGGAGGTCAGTAGCCCAGAGCTTATAAAATCCTCCAGCTCTCTGTGTGAACCCGGATTCTGGCTCTGGGAGCGTGAGCCAGATGGCTTGGCGGTCTCCAGATCTTCTTGGAGCAGAAAGCGGAGGTTCTGACAGGCCAGTTTTTCCTGGGCCAGTAAGAAAAAGAGCTTGGAGGCAGGCCTGATAGCAGCAGCCTGACCTCGATGTGTTAATCCCATCAGATCAGTGTGGATTAAATATAGGCTGCTCAAAGCCCGTTATGTGGTAATGCGGAATCTGTGCCCACCCACCGCAAAATCAAGAGACCCGTGCTTTTGGACGAATGGCTCTAAGAACATTTGATTTCAATGTTTGCGTCCTTTCTGCATTTTTACTTCCATTGTATTATGAATAATTCATTTTCAAGCTTGTATTCATAATTAGATCATCTAAGTCTAGGGGTTGGTACACAATGGCTGACTAATTGTCCTACAGCTGACTGGATGACTAGTGAAGTTGACTATTAGATACCTTTTTTAATTTTAAATATTTTAAACTTAAGTAAAAATGCTGTTTAAGTGTGCACCATAAATACACCTTTGTTAACAAAAAAGTGCAAGGTAACAAGAACAAGAACAAAACTGTCTGGAAGACCCCTCTCCAGCTCCAGCTGTGGTTGTTGTTTCCAGGTTGAAAAACTGGGTGGGATGGTTATGTTTTAGGTGAAATTTTAGGTTAGTTGTGTTGCCTCTTTTTGTTGCCACTGTTTTTAAACAAAGTCGACATACCGGCTCGTTCACGTTAATTGGCTCTCCTCTCTCAGGTTCTTTTACTGAACTAAATGATTTTTATTACTATAAAAAATCTAAACGACGGTGGGGGTTGGTGCCGCGGTGGGCAAGTGACGCAACCGGTGTTGTGGCTTAACAACGGTATCACCATCAGCACCGTCTATCGCGGCAAGCCTAGTTCACGCCTTCTCTTCACCTGTCGCTGTCTGCTCTCTGTGTGTGTGTGTGGGAAGACGCTGCCTGAGCCCCGCCTCTGCCACAGAGAGCAGACGAGATGACAGATGCAGCGCGATCGACTAAAATGTTGGTGACATTCATTTTTATGTAAAAATGTATATAATCATTGTTTTTAATTATAAGAAAATGATCAGTCAATATATCGCGGCACCAAAAATGATCGCGCTCATTTCCATATATTGTGCGATATATCGATATATTGACTATCGCGACAGGCCTACATGTCAGTGCTCTTTATCTAGCTCTTTTTGTATGACTCACCCACTGATAAACGTCCAATTCGTGACCGGTGAACTTGAAACCATTCTAATTATACTAGGATTCCTTAAGATCAATTTGTCTAGTCAAGCCAGGCAACCCAACAACTGAAAATATGTAACTTTGCACATCCCTTGTAAGGGCATCATAGCCAAGAATGCCTTTTCGCTTCATTTCTATTATAAGATGAAAGGCTGTTTTCATATCACTGGCACTGACTACTGAAAAGCTTCTTGTTTACTGCTTTCTTTGCTGATTATCTTGGCCCATTTCTGCTTGTTGTCTGTAGAGGTTTGGTAATTGCTTGACAGCGTTCAATTGTGTTTCTGTTAGATAAGCTGTTTTTTTTTTTTCAAAGAACGTCTTGCGCTAAGAGGTGCTATCACTCACATTTCAGAGAGAGCGTTTTTTTTTTTTTGTCAACTGACATCTCAACTGTGTGAAGACAAAGTGCTAACAGAGATAGTAAGTGTGTGTGAGCTGATCTAGGGCAGTTCAAGGGAAGGTCGTGACAGGCTGCTGGTGTTTTAGGATCAGCATGCTAAATTAGCCAAGGACGCTGAGCTCTTGCAAATAAAGTGCTTACCTGGAGAAGCTCAAAATATTTGTGTACTTTATGAACGTCAGCTTACATGTGTAAAGATGACACTGGCCTTTAATCCTCCGCTGTTGTTCACATTAACTTCTCTGTGTGTTGTGCTGTTAATGCATTAATAATAGCTTACAGTATGAATATAGTATTTATTTGTGATTCCAGGCTGAGGTTAAAAGCCTTGTGCTGTGCTGAAAATCGTTTACCTAATTTGGTGATACCTGTCAAAAATTGCTATATTTTTGCCAGTTTTGGAACTGATTGGTCGTAGGCCTCACTGATCTGAGCTTATGCACCTGAGTGAAAAAAGCATTATTTGTGGATAATTTTGGCAATGTTCAATTGTGCATAAGCTCAGATCAATGAGGCCTATACGATAAATCAGTAAAAAAAAAAAAAGGTACATTTGTATGTATTGAAACAAAATTAGTTGATTAAAAAGTAAATCCAATATTGGGTAATAATAGAGCATAATGAGAAATTCATAAGCAGTTTTTTGTTGGTGGTCACTTTGACTGGGAACACCACAAGTGTAACAAGGTGGGGGGGAAAAAATGACTTTTTTTTTTTTTTTGGGACGTTGTTATATCCTTAATGAGCAAAGTTAGTGAGTTGTAGTGCAGTGCAACAATAACATTAACTAGCATTTTCAGAAAAAAGAAAATCCTCTCCAATTGGTCACTTTTTATTTTTCTAAACCATGTTTGTTTCCTCCCTGTTGTTTTACCTCACAGCAAGGCCAGTTTCTCAACTTGCAAATGCCCGGCTGCTGTCTGATAATATGGATATTGTGGCCCGTGAAGAGAAACGTGCCCTTGAGCTGGACCTAATGTCACCACTGCATGAATGAGCGCTTCAGTGCCTCCTCTATCTCTAATGGCTTTTTGACCACCCTTCTGCCTGCCCTTTGTGTTTAGCATAAATGAATACATGAAGATGAACACAACTCCGCTGCTAATTCTAGAGTGAACATGTGCTTACTCTGGTCTTTTTTCTTTCTCTGTGTTTCCTGCTGTCACTTTTTTTTATCTTACATCCTTGTTTACAAAACGCTCTTGCTTAAAAAAATGTCTTGCTGCTCATCTCTGCCTTTCGATCTCATTGCATTTTTTCTCCTGTGTGATTTGGAATCTTGTTCTAATTTTCTTTACTTTACAGTTTTGGCCGATGTGGCCCTTTCCGAAACATTGCTGGCATTATGATGGACGTTGGCTTTGAAGTCTTGTTGTGCGCTGTGCTGCCAGGTAAAGCCCTCGGCGATGGCACCAAATTGATTTCTGCGTGGTGTGGACAAATTGCCATGCAATGACTAATTAGCAAACATTTTTATAATTCATAATTAGGGCCTCCACTCTCCCAGTGCGAGTTGGCTCACTGCCGAGCTTTAATTTGCAAAGCCATGAGTTCCGCCTCAGAATTATAAAGACTCTCAACCTCCCCCAGCCCACAGCTGAAGCAGGTGTCTTCACTTTTTTGTAAAGACTTCCTTCGGCAGACCATCTGATGTTAGAAGACTCTATTCAATTCTGTGTGAAAGCTTTTGAAAATCCCAGGTAGCCTCAGAAACTGGTCCATGACGTGTCAAGACAGTGTCCGAGAAACCGCAATGGTGAAAGTTTTTCAAGCGAAAACTGAGTTTACATGAACTAAAAGATTTTAATACTCATACTTGATTCTGACTGGTCAACTACTGCAAATTTTTCATAGCAGCACTGTATAACTGACTATAACAACTATAACATACAGTAGCATATATTCTCTGCGGCCACTTTAAGTACAATAATAAAAAAATGTACTCTGATTTATATTTTATGTCCATTTATATGTTTATTTGGTAAGTAGAAATGTAATGAGTGTGATTATGATTATTATAAACCACTTCAATGTGATACAAGAGATCCTGATCACCCTGTCTGGGTTTATTAGTGATAATGGTCGGCTGACAGTACATTATCTCTTACATAATGAATGTAATTCTTTTTAAAGCAGAGCCGAAGCAGAACACCAGTCTCTTTACCGACTGTTATAACTCACAAGTACGGTACAAGTTAATTATCCACTCACTGTACTATTGTATGTATTATACTAGATCTGTGGGTAAATGACTAAGTACAAAACAACAGAAGTTTTTTAATAATGTATTTATGCTCACAAGTTTGTCTCCCAGCTATGTTATTTTATTGTATAAAAGCACAGGTTACTGATTTTCAGTACAGGTGCCTCCCACTTAACTCCTTTAATGAGCATTTGCATACGCACACCATTTGCATAACAAGCTCCTTATAAACAGATGTTTTTAAAACTTTATGAAAATGGTTGCACCCCTTTTTGCAATTTTTGTGGATCTTAGTGTTTTTTGCTTCTCACTTCAGTCTTTTTGAGATCCAGCTCCTGATGAAATCATTATTTGAAAGGCTTTTTTTTTGTTTTTGTTAAAGTATGTTTAAATTTATGGCAAGTTTATGAGGATTCACTTTACAAATGATGCCTGTTAAATGATGAATAATGCTTGAATTCTTTAAAAAAATGTTAAAAACTCAAGAATTTTTGGTAATATATTGTGCATGCAAGGTGCGTGTCTTTGTAAACTTTGTAAAAGTGATTGATCCATTTTTAAAGATATCTCCCGGTAACCTACTGACGCTTTTTGATAATGTTTATGAGAGGTCGAGGGTGTATCTATAATTAATGCGCCTTGCAGTTGTATTGGGTCGGTATCCAGGGAACGTGCAAAACATCATCTAGGAGTTGTATAATGTAGTTTGAAAGTGCAGTGGTGGCATTGGTTTAGTTGGTTAGTGTGCAATGAAATGATGTGAATTAAATGTGCAAAAAGACCCTAAAGCAGATATTCAGATTATTTCTTTTCTAAACAATGTTTGAGTCACAATTATTGGGATTGGATGTCTGTAATTTAAAGGAAAAGTTTGCCCCCCAAAATTAAAATTTGCCATCAAAGATGTAGTGAATACCCCCCCCCCCACGCCCCCATCAGAACAGATTTGGAGAAATGTAGCATTTTATCACTTGCTCACCAGTGGATTCTCTGGTGCTGTAAGAATGAGAGTCCAAACATGCAGCTTTTCGCTGCACAAGGTGTTAATTGATGGTCTGGAGTTGTGTATATTATTTTTGGATTATTGTGATGTTTTTATGAGCTGTTTGAACTCCCAATAGCTGATAAAACAAATTAATCTATATCTTGAATGGCCTAAGAGTCAGTTTTCAACAATTTTTTTATTTTTGGGTGAAATATGTCTTAAAATGTCGGAAGGCGGGACTTTGTAGAAAACGAAACGTTTGAGAGAGGCGGGGCATAGAGGACCTACAATAATGTACAGTATTTGAAAAATAATGTGTTTTTTTAAACATTAAAGCATGTCAACATATTCTGTTACACCAAATACACAAAATAATGATCTTTAAAAAAGCATCATATGACCCCTTTAAATTAACTGATTTGGATGCCATTGGGATCTCTGTATATGTTACCAAGGTGTGAGCATTTATTGTCTGGATTTATGTGCGACACTCATCCAGAGCACATCAAGGTTAAGTGGGATAAATTATTTAATTACATTATTGTGTATATAATTTAGGGAAGGAATTGCTTATACAGTGGCCATTCTAAACCTCCTTTATTATTATTATTATTATTTTTTTTAATGTTGGATGGGATGCCAGAACTCTTGTCATTTTATCCAGAAAATTGTCTATGAGGAAGATGCAGCCGACAGCATTAGTTACGGCATTCAATGAAGATTAAATTAAATGAAGAGAGTTAGCTGGAACAACAATAGACAATAGACAGTTTGCTCCTGTTAAATCCCAACAGGATAAAAATCACCATTCATGACTGGGAAACTCAAATTTACCTGACCTCATTAGGCAAAACTACATAGTCTGGTCTGAGTAGGTCTTAAGACTCCCATCCGCCCCTTCCCAGTGTCTTGTTCCACCCCACTCTAGAGAGCACTGAACTGGGGAGGAAAGTTTATTTGTGGGGGCCATATTATGGCACATAATGTTCCCGTATTATACACTTTTCTGCTGATACGGCCATGCTGTCGACAACTCCACTGAGCTGGCAGCTCCGTGTGGCGTTATCTGCTAAAGTGAGAGGGAGAGAGAGTGAGCATAGGCTTGATTTATTGCTTCTGCAGAGGAGAGAGCGAGAGAGGAGGGGTGAAGAGTGAGAAAGAGAAGCAAGATTCTTGCTTTGACTTGCTGGAGTTGAGTGAGACAGGTTGGAGTTTGAGCCCAAGTGAAGGAGGAATCCAAATGAATGAAGAGGTGCTGCTTTTTCTCCCTCCTCATCTGCAGGAGACTTTTCCCAAACTTCTCTGCTTCTCCACATCCTCTGTGGGCAACCGATTCTTCTGTGTCCCTCTCCTGGGAACCTGTTATAGACCTCATCTGACCGCTGCTCAACAAAAGCCTCTCGGGAATTACCCAGCATGCCTCTCGGTCTGCAGAGAGTTCTGCCTTGATGCTTTTCTGGCGGTGGAGGGAGAGACGCTCCCCCTCTGCTGAACCCCCCGCTGTGTTATTAAGCCCTGTTTGAGTCCAAACTCAGCCGTGAGAATTCCAAGATAGCTTGTGTGCAGCTTTTCCCGCTTTATTCCTGTGTGTTTGTTTACACAGAGAAATTGCATAACACCTGATGTATAATTTGTACGATCAGTAACACATTAGCAATGCCTGACTAGGAAAGTCTAAGCAAATAAACTTTAGTAAATCATTCACTGAATGTAATAGTAGATCCCAGCATCACTTTTACAGAAACATAACATGGTGTTTTTTTTTAATCTATCATGATAATAATACAGTGATTTTTTTTTTCTTCCCTAATTCAGTTCAACTAAAGCTTGATTACAACAGAAAATAATATTGACCCATACATCAGTTTAAAACAACTTTAGAACTCTATGGAGTAAGACACTGAAGAGGATTTAAAAACCGTAAATGTACACTTTGATTTTTTTGTTGAATTTTTGTGTTTTTATTGCTTTCTCTGTCCAAAAATATGTCTTTTGAACTGTAAAATGTTTGATGTTTTCTTTTTGTCGTAGGACACTGGTTCTAGTTGAATGAATTTCTAGATGTGTGTCAGTCTATGAAAAAAAAGTGATATATATATATATATATATATATATATGTGTGTGTGTGTGTGTGTGTG
>NW_015637534.1:650581-652514 GCF_001515625.1 Sinocyclocheilus rhinocerous | reverse complement strand
TATATTATATTATATTATATTATATTATATTATATTAATTATTATATTATTACATTTCATAGATGCCATGTTGTTAGAGCTTAAACTTATTAATTATTAACTTTAAAGCACTTTGGAGAACCAGATTGATCATGGTATGTATCAAAGGACGATGGTATTATTCACCAGATTCCATCAATTAAAGATTGTTTAACTGCCACAGTACTTTTTGAGAAGTCATTCACTCCATTTCCATTGTTTATTTAAATTTTAAACTGATTTGTTCACAAGAAGTGTCTGTTTCCTGAACATTAGAGATGCCATACTCCAACTTAAGTGACTTTACAGATCTGTATAGACACAAAGCGGCTTTATGTTTGGGAATGTTTATTTAATGAACCATTCATATGAAGCACATAAATCTTTTCCCGCTCTCAGCTGTGCCCAGTCGGACCGTCAGTCATCCCGTGTCAGTGGCCTTAGGAGGCAGCCCACAAAAGCCCCTCTCTCTCTCAGTCTCTCTGAGAGCAGCAGGAGGGAGATGGGATCTCTGCTAATGTGAGGCCTCTTAAAAACAAGCTCCCAGATCTCTTCTGTTTTCCAGAGAAAGATTTACATTCTTTTGCATGGAAAAGTGGGGTCATTGTTGGTTAAAACGACCTCTCCCTGCGTCTGCAACAAGCTGAGAGTGCAGCTTTAGCTTTGTATTTTTATTTCTGTTATATTTGTACATGTTGTTGCACGTGTATTTTTCTCTTCAGTGAGGGGGCATTTTCTTCCAAATGAGTTTGTGAGTTTGAAAGGATAGATTCTTTAATCTTTAATATTCGGGTGATCTGTGTTAAAGGAAAAGTTTACACAGAAATTTAAATTGTCATAATTTACTCATCATCATGTCATTCCCGACCCATGGGACTAACTTTCTTCTGTGAAAAGCAAAAGGAGATATTTTTTAGAATGTGTGAGCTGCTGTTTTCCAAACAACAAAAGTAATTTTAGTTTAAGTAATCTTAGCTTTCAGTTATTTTTATATCAGCCATGGTAACATTTCTAATATTCAGTTAAAATTTTTCATCTAATATTCAGTTAATATTTATTTTTATTTCAGCTTCATGATTAAATTAATGAAAACAGTTTTAGTTTTTAGTTATAGTTAATAACAGCATTACTTGTTGGAGCCGTGGTCTAGGTTGTAGTGCACATGCTCTAGACAGATTTTTTGTGCGGGAAGCACTTGTTCAGATCTGGGATGTGGCATTTCCTGGTCTCATTCCTTCTCTCTTTCCCCAGTAATTTCCTGTCCCTGTCAATAAAAATGGTGAAAAGCCCAAAAAGAACAAAAATGGAGTCCTGTGTGGTGAAAGCCCTTGTGATTCACTCTGTTGGGTTTAAAGCGACTCCAGTGATATACTGAGCACTGACTGCTCCTCAGCCTTTATTCGAAGGTTGACATTTCAGCAGACATTGATATACTCCATATCAGTGCTTAAACATGATGGATGACTCACAAGAGCTTTGTTGACTTGTTAGTAGATCACACAGCAGCTTGTGGAAAAAGCAGGTCTGTGCAACGACTGAAGATCACAGTCATGCAGTCATTGGCCAGGCATGGAGGCATGAATTCGCTCTTCAAAGATGAGATCGGAGCATTAACCACACCTTTAACTGTCAAGTTCCAGACCATATTTCACACTTGTTGGGGTGTGTGTGTGTGTTCTGGTCAAATTCTTCCTAAATGATTTACAAAAGTGTTCTTTCTTCTCTTCACACTGTTATGTTGGACTAGATTTAGTGTGCTGCGGTTGTCTCTTGAGGGCATATTTCTTTCTATCTATCTATCTATCTATCTATCTATGCACAGTTATACAGGATATTGGTGTTTGAGTACAAACTCTGTTGTAAAATGTCCAGTTGTTCAAGATTGTTATATAAGGATATCTAAAAATAACTTTTA
>NW_015637534.1:648599-650481 GCF_001515625.1 Sinocyclocheilus rhinocerous | reverse complement strand
ACTGAATTGACTTTTTTAAAAATTAATGAATCCCCGTTGTTTAAAGGTTTGTAGGAGCGCTAAGTAAACTTGTAAATGTTCGAAAACTCTGATATTTTATACAGCAAAACGTTTTAAGCCAAGAGCATGTAATCATTTTCAGATTGGATTTTTTTGAGATGTCTCACATTTTACTCTGGGGACTGAAACTTACAATTGAGCACTTAGTAAACAGAGATGATCCTGTGAGTTTTAGTAGGTTTATTTGCTGATTTACTTGCTCAGTTTGCACCAGCTAATGTGATTTGCTTGAGCACAGGAAGTGGTGCCTGTTCTATCACCTTTTATACAGGGCAGAGAGAGTAAATGAATGAGTAAAAGAGAGAGAAAGTGACTGAGAAAGATAAAAACATGTACAGAGATGTGAATGTGAGGTGGGGCGGGTGGGAAAAATTCCATCATAATCCAGCTGTTGTTGTGACATGAATCAGGTGACCGACCTTTAGCTGTCAGCATCTCAGTCCATTACAGAACATGATTTGCAATCAGCAAGAGAAGAGAAATGCTCGAGGTTGCTGAGGAAGCGTGAAAAAATGTATATCCACTGACAGAAAGCCATAATGTAAGAGTGGGAGATGGAGGGAGGAGAAAATGAAGAGTGAGTATATGAAAGAGTGAAGGAGTGCAAGTACTTGGCAGGAGCACAATGAGATGTCATTTTTTTTTTGCTCTGTGTTTGTATGGTGATGTATTGAAAGGATTTGTCTGCCTGCCATGAGTTGGAGTGACCCCTGTGGTTTCCTGTTGTCTGGATCACTTTTCATTTTTTACACACTCTTCAAGCCCCTCCTGATGTCCACCTCGCAGAGACCGGGAGCTTTCACCTGGATCTATGAGATGTGCACAATCAGACTGAAATTTGTGTGTTTGTTAGGCACTGTTGCTGGAATCAAACAGGGCCATGTGATTTCATCCCTGGTGCTTGACAAGCGTGTTAATTGAATTGTGGGAAAATGTTAATCATTGGCATGCAGGGGAATGTTGGTTTCTTTCTCCAGTGCCTTTGCAATGGATTCGTGCAACCACAAGTGGTGTTGTTTAGATGCGATTTATCTACCTTGTTTTTATATCATTCGTGATCTAACCAGTCATGACATGCACAGCACATCATCAGAATTGTTGGTACCTTATGCAGTGCTAGTTGTGTGGTAAAGTGGTCAATTTGCAGGGGTGGTAAGCAGCAAGTTGCTGGTTCAATCCATGCAAGAAGTGAGTCTAGATCTATTAGCAAGACACTTCAGGGCTTGAATTTTGGCACAGGATTGTGGTTATTGCGCATAATTCTACTCATTCCCGCAGTTTCCGTACTTGTAACATGGGAAATTCCCTCAAATATTTCAGCGTGAAAGATGCTCAGGACAGATGACGGAATGTATCATTTACACGTGCTTTTGAATCTTAACACTCCAAAGAGAAAGGAAAAAATGAAATCGCATCATATGACCCCTTTAAACATTGAAGTGCAAGATGATGCCAAAGAGAACTCAATTCAGTGAGCTCACACCCAAAGCGCGCGCACATAAAGCCTCATCTGAAACAGCGCACGACTACAGAATTATATTATGTGTTGCGCCTTACCGTGCGTTCACACCGCCGCCGTCGAGAGCGTCAAAGTGGCCGGAAGTCATTCATTTTCAATGTGAGCCGGCGTCGAGCAGCAGCGAGCAGCGGCGCGGCGCAACGCGACTTGGCCGTTGAGGGCATCGAGGAGAGTTGAAATCAGGTCAACTTTATGGTAATGAGCTATGACGCGGTTCGGCAGCATCTGGCGGCAACCAATCGGAACGTAGAAGTCCACCGCTTGAGAGGATTCCAGAGAACGCAGTCCTGTAAACTTTGGTTC
>NW_015637534.1:647889-648526 GCF_001515625.1 Sinocyclocheilus rhinocerous | reverse complement strand
CACAAGATCAACAAGCGTGTTGGCTTTGCGACCCCTTTAAATACAAGATAAGCATTCGATCTACGTCAGAGCGTCAGAGCGTCCACGAATCTTTCTACAGCATTGTTGGCAGGGCGGCCAGAGCGATTTTTGATGCTCTCGGCGGCAGCGGTGTGAACGCACAGTTATTGCACGTCAACGGCCAAATACATTGAAAATTATGCCAAAATACCCATCTTGATGAGTATTCAAGTAAACACAGTCAATTTATACTAAGCATGGTCGGTATATAGGCTATTAAGTGAATGTAAACAGTTGAGAAACAAAACTTATGTTAGATCTGTGCATGAGGTCGTAAGGAAACAGCAACTTAAAAAACCTGCTGCTGTCTGTCATTAATGTGTATTTATATATTGAAGACTAACCAGTGTTATTTTAAAGTTAAATAGATTATTCAGTTCTGTGGTATTTCTGTACCTGAATATTACTGTTATACCTACCTGAAAAACTAAAAGCACGATTAATTTAAGTTGTATCTTGTTATTTTATCTATTTATCTATCTATTGTATCTATTCTTATTTTATTACTGACTGTAGGGTTGGGCCTGACAGACATCACGATGTTGAGCCGGCATCGTGACCCCCCCCCCCATACCCC
>NW_015637534.1:644428-647833 GCF_001515625.1 Sinocyclocheilus rhinocerous | reverse complement strand
GAACCCCTAAAGGGAATAAATAGCCTACGAGATGGGAGGATAAAAAAATATTTCAATACTTTCTCTCGCAATTATATCATTGGGTAATTATACTGTATATCAATTGCGGGCATCAGAGAGCCGCTACTAATATGCAGGGCATTGAAACTGCTTTTGAATGCGCGCTCTCATTTTACTTTCACTTTCACTTTCGAGATTTGCGATCACGTGGACTCTATACTATGGACCAGTACTGCCGCTACCACACATTTTACAAGATTAGATATTTGTCAGTGGTGCTCAGTATCTGCAAATAATTCGCCATTGTCCAATCAGTCATCTCTCCTTACTTTGTGTACGTGGTAAGTGAACTTTCATGTACTATAATGTAACAGTCTACCGGTAGCAAGCGGCTAACCATGACCCTTTAGTGGCTCCATAGAACACGTTATTTGTTTATTGTGCCTTTCTGCATACGGATTCACGCTTCGGGCACACCCCCTAAATGGGGGTGACAAAACATTTAGGTTAGATGATTATAGTTTAAAAATGTCTAAAAAAAAATAAAATACCCTAATTCTTTTGATGGGGAAAAAAATATCAGTGTTCTTTCATCATCAGTCATTTTAGTTGTGAATTTTGGACTATTTTTTTTTTTAGTTTAAACTGAAATAATAATAATAGTAATATACACTACTGTTCAAAATTTAGGGTTGGTAATTTTGTTATAATCTTGAAGAAGTCTCTCATGCTCACTAAGGCTGCATTTAAAAAAAAATAAAAACTACTGTAAAAAACAACTTAATATTGTGAAATATTATTACAATTAAACATAACTGTTTTCTATTTAAACATATTTTAAAATGTAATTTATTCCTTTGATAATAAAGCAGAATTTTCAGCATCCACTACTCCAGTCTTCAGAGTCACATGATCCTTCAGAAATCATTCTAATATGCTGATTGTAGGTAACTTTTCTTATCACTATTGAAAACAGTTTTACTACTTAAATTTCTTTAAAAATTCTTTCAAAAGAAAGGCAGTTATTTTAATTATAAATCTTTTATGATGTTATAAATATCATATTTGATCCATTTAAAGCATTCTTGATGAATAAAAGTATTAATTTTAAAACTAAATCTTACTGACCCCAAACTTGTGAACAGTAGTGTATATTGTATTATATATTTTATTTTTCATAATTAAACAATTGAAAATTCCTGCAGTTGCAAGTTTGTTGCTTCATCTCTTCAGGCCTGGTTACGACATGACGTCAGTCTTATGTGGTGTGAGTTTGAACTGACAGTGTGAAGTTCTCGACCGTGGCTAAGATGGTCCTGGCGGTTAATAGCTGAGTTCTATGCTACAAGCAGATGCTAGTGCAAGAGAGAGAGGAAAAGGTGTCTGACAGAAAGAGAAGACTACGGCGAAGTGTTTCTCAGCGATCCGCCGTGTCCGCCCTCGCAGTCACTTAGAGTTTTGACAGAGCAACTCCAGCTTTTCAAGCTTTAAGACTCTAAAGTGCACTTAACAGCTTACTATAACAACGTGTTTTTAGCCGTGCACTCGAGGCCTGCGCCGAAGAGCACTTCCTCAGACTCATAGGGTGGAAGATGATGTGCTTCTGTTTCTCTTTTACTCTCTCTCCACCGTGTTTATTTTCACGTCGTCATCAGTCACTTCGCATCTGATTGACAAGCCTGCTGAATCATCTGGAGACGGCTAATGCACATTTCGTGTCTCACGGAACATTTAAAGCACTGAAAGTGCATTCGGTAAAATTCGCCGCTGGAGTGCTGTCTGACTTGTTTTGCTTATCAGACGTAATGTGTTGTAAAATACTCGAGTGTTTGTTTTCTCGCAGCTTGTGTTTTTTTTTTTATTTTGGTAGAGAGATCATTATGCATATAATGGGTAATTATGATGTATAGTAACGTTGTTGGATCTTTTATTCAGGCATTTAAAATGTGGCATGAGGAAGTTTAGTTGCATGAATTGCAGCCACTAAACGTGTCTGAGTTTTTTACACTTTAATATAATGAAGCTTCTTGCAACTGAAGGAAGTGATGCGTCAGGAAGTGAAGGGCCGCTATCAGGAAGAGATCAGATCTCTGTCTGCGATAGGACAGAGATTGGGCTCAAATGATGTCATGTGATCTTCATCTTCATCCTCAGAGGAATATTTCTTCATGTGCAGATGCCTTTGTTAGAGGTCACTGTGCTATCAGAGATCAGGGCTCCACCAACAGAGCTTTTCTTCTCTTGTGTGCCATTGTCTTGCACCCTTATTTTAATGATGCAAAACAGATGCAAACGTTTAGCTTGGGGTTATTTGTTTTTGTGTAGTTGAGTCTCTCTTTATCTAATTTATGTCCTCTTGTGTAGGAACGAAAAATCACAAATGAGATCTCTTTAACATCTCAGTAGTTTCGCTTGCATAGCAATACGTTTAAATGGGGAGCAAATTGACTTAAAATTGTTTGTGCTTCTCTGCTTATAATTTTTTCTAGAGCCTACCAAGTGGGAAAGTTTTAATAATCAAAGTTTGTACTTATCTCTGCAGACGCAACTCTATTTACAGTTATGTTTTAAGTATCATCTCAGATGCTTCTCCTTATAATTCCCAAACTTTTTTGTCAGCTGAACACCTAAAATATTTACTCCTGAGATTTTGAGGTAATATGTTATCAATTTAACCACTGATTCACATGTTCACAGTTCTCGGATGTTGGTTCATGGTCATTTAACATACAGGTCAGCAAATAAAATATTACGTTTTTAGTGAGCGTTTTATTTAAATTAGATTTTACACAGTTCTTCAGTTTAGGGTT
This sequence comes from Sinocyclocheilus rhinocerous, assembly GCF_001515625.1. Taxonomy (NCBI): domain Eukaryota; kingdom Metazoa; phylum Chordata; class Actinopteri; order Cypriniformes; family Cyprinidae; genus Sinocyclocheilus; species Sinocyclocheilus rhinocerous. The sequence continues at coordinate 645,023 of NW_015637534.1, read as the reverse complement.
GGTACATTTTTTAAAAATGTTTTTGAAAGAAGTCCTATAATAGAAAAGCTGAATTATCTGCAGCCATTACCCCGGTCTTCAGTGTCACATGATCCTTCAATAATCATTCTAATATGCTGGTATGGTGCTTAAAGGGGTCATATGATGCGATTTAAATTTTTCCTTTCTCTTTGGAGTGTTACAAGCTCTTGGTGCATAAAGAAGATTTGTAAAGTTGCAAAGACTAAAGTCTCAAATCCAAAGAGATATTCTTTATAAAAGTTAAGAGTCAACCACACCTACCTAAAACGGCTCGTTCTAACACGCCCCCACATACCTACATCACTATGTGGGAAGATTTGCATAACACCGCCCAAATGTTCACGCAAAGAAAGAAGGCGCAACTTTTATTCTCACTGTAGTATTGTTGTTGCCGCCGCCACCATGTCGTGAAGGTGCTGTGTGTTTCGTTGTGAAAGCGAAACTACTTGGTTTGGTCTTCCAAAAGAGGACACCACTAGAAATCAGTGGTTAAGTTGTATTTACAACAACGTTCCAGAACAGTTCAACCCAAATATTCAGATGTGTGCTGCGCATTTTATGGAGGATGGATGAG
>NW_015637534.1:639013-644183 GCF_001515625.1 Sinocyclocheilus rhinocerous | reverse complement strand
CAACTTCGCGCTGTAGATCGCCGGATCGGCTTTCACCGTGGACGAAGCGGAGTCCAGCCCGGGGTCGTCACATGTCGTTGCCGCAAGCCCGCCGGCCGCGCCGTACTCAAGCCCGCCGGCCTCCGCTCACTCAAGCCTGCCCGCCGCCGCCGCTCACTCAAGTCGGCCTCCGCTCACTCTAGCCCGCCGTCCTCCGCTCACTCTAGGCCTCCGGCCTCCGCTCACTCTAGGCCTCCGACCTCCGCTCACTCTAGCCCGCTGTGTGTTTCGTTGTGAAACCGAAAATACTCTGTTTGGCCTTCCAAAAGAGGACACGACTAGAAATCAGTTAGCATGTGTGAAAAATTGTTAAGCAGCTCTCTCCTCTGTTTTCCCCTTCTCCCTCTCTCTGTCCTTTGTGCTCAAGCAGGCGTGTTCCAAACTCTTGACATTAAAAGAAGGCGTAACTCATCAGTCTCTCACCAGGGAAACTCTTTTCACCGGGCAGCAGAAAGGGGAACACGAGCGAAACAGGATCCGTTTTCGGGGGCCATGAGGAGCCGTGGGGGTGATTTGTGGCCCTCTGTGTGTGTTTGAGGGGGGCGGAAGGGAGTTGTGGAAACTGAGTATGCGGTAGCCAGTCTACACTGGGCCGCTGGAAACATAAACACAGGCTCATAATCACAGCGCTGAACACACAAACACACATGGCCCTCATTCATCAGGTTTTGTTCTTTCGCATAGGCGCCCTTGCTTCTGTTTCTCCCTCCATTAACTGTTCTGTTACAGTCACCTCTGAACTTTTCTCCTAAAACTCCACTTCTGCTTTTTATTCCTCATTTTCCTTCCTTGTGTAGTTTTTGTTTTGTTTTGTTTTCTGTCAGTTCCTTCTGGTCTTTTTTTTGGTCTCTTTCACATACTAATATGCTGGCTCTCATTCTTTTTTTTTTTTTTACTCACTTGTTTGTTCGCTCACCAAAATCACTAACTTTCACTCACTCAGTCATTTTTTTATTGATTTGATTCAGTCGTTCATTAGTTTGTGAGCTCTTTCATTTGTTTGTTTGTTTGCTTGATGAATGATATTGAATTTTTGATTAAATGAATGAATGCAACCTTGGAGAGACTTTTTCAAAAACATGACAAAAAAAAATAATTCCGACCTCAAACTTTTGAATAGTAGTGTATATATTTTTTCTGTATCAGAGAATCAGGAAACTATATATTAAAGAAATAGTTCACCCAAAAATTTTAATTTGCTGGAAAAATGTACTCACCCTCAGGCCACCCAAAATGTAAATGAGTTTGTTTCTTCTTTGGAACAGATTTGGAGAAATTTAGTGTTACAGCATTTGCTCATCAATGGATTCTCTGCAGTGAATGGGTGCCGTCAGAATGAGAGTCCAAAAAGTTGATAAAAACTTCATAATAATCCAAAACATGACTCCAGTCTATAAATTAACGTCTTGTGAAGTGAAAAGTTGCATGGCCTAAGGGTGAGTAAATTTTCAGCACATGTTCATTTTCGGGTGAACTATTCTTTTAACGGTAGCAATGTATCACCACACACAAGTTCTGGCATAAAAAACTAAACAAAAACTTATGGTCAGTTTTCCACTAAGGTAAACATTTGTGACACTCGGACTCTAGTAGACCATTTACTGTATATAGCCTTGATTGAATTTCTCACATCATTAAGCCAGAAAATGACAAAAGATAATTCTTACACTGTTATGCTCTATGAGAAGAGAAGGTAATGCAGTAAACTCGTGACATCAATAAAGTTGAGGAAATTACACTTGCAATCATTAATTTCTGATATTCTGTGAGACTTTCCAGAGGTCCAATACAAAGCTAAAGATGTTAAGACATTATCAAAAATCTGCACTTTTATAATAAAACAGATGACTTTTACTTGATTGCTGCAATGGCCTCAAACAACAAGCAATTCAACAAAATCAAAAAATTCACTGCGTATTCCATATCAAGGCCATGACCACAAATTTAATTTTAAAAGGGGAAAATGTACTATTTTAAAAAGCTGGCATTGAAAAACATGTATTATTAGCGGTTCATGTCCACACTCAGTGTCTGTTCTAGTTACGGCACAGCATAAGCTCTACATTCTGTACATTATAGAGTCGCTTACAGTATTGCAGAGTATAATTAAATCTAGTATTGTGCAGCACTTGAGTCAACACGTGGGCTGGCATGTCTTGAATCCAGTGATAACTAGATAACATTCTACCACACAGCAATAAGTCAATAATTTAATCATTTAATCAAAGTCATTTAATCTAAGAGCAAAAAATAGAATGATATGACAGGGTCTACGGGGTTTATCTCGCATGCCAAGCAAATGTTACAACCCTTCGTTGAACTGACAAATCAAACAGCAACTGTCTGTTTGGGGTCGGAGATAAAAATCTCTAATGACAATAACAGACGTGAACTACTCTAATCAAACAGAACATAAAGTTGCCATATTGACATCTTTTACAGCCTGGATCAGAGCAGGGTGGTTGAATAGAGGCCAAGGCTAAAGGAGTGTGTGTGTGGGGGGGCCACTTTAATTATGCTAATGTGGCACTCAGGCTCAGTGAGAGAAGTATTAGTCAGTGGGCAGGGCCAGAGCGTGAACGGAGAGCCATATGGAGCCCTTTGCCAAAGTTATGCTATACAATCTGCTGCAGAAGAGCTATGCTAATTCTACTGACGGAACCATTTCACACTACAGGACGCCTGGCTGAGAGGCCGAGAGAAAGTCATTTTAAAGAGCGGAAAGAAACATGCTGAGTGTGAATGAAAGAGTGAGTGAAGAATAAACAAGTGAGTAAATGTATAAAGGAATGAACAATTTGAGTGAGTCTCCATAATATCGGACTATATTTTTCACAGCAAAGCCATTTTACCTTAATTGTCAATTTAACCCTGTATATTGTGATGTTTCTCTCTCTCTAAAAAAAAAAAACATTATACACATTGTTTAAACTGCTATCATTGGACACTTTTATCTGACACTGACAATTGACTCATCAGTAAATTGGCAATATGAATGTTTGACTATTTATTTTGATAGTAAAATATCTTAAAACTTCAAGGAAAAAAAACTGAAAACTGTGTGAATGAGGTTGTGAATGAATTAGTAAAGATGTGAGTCAGTGAATAAATTAAAGAGTGAATGAACTGCTCAAGAAACTTTATTTTTATTGTTGAAAACAGTTGTGCTGCTTAATATTTGCTGCTTAATGCTTCCCTTGTGAATAAAAATATTCTTTTAAAATAAATAAATACATAAATCTTGGTCTTTTTGGTCTTACTGACCAAAATGCAAAATACAGGTCCATGACTGGTAATAAATATTTATGGCCAGTTAAATTTCTCTATTCAATTCTCACTATAAAATATATGTTAAGGACGGACTGCTGATTTGATATAATGATTTGGCTGTTGGACTGCTGGGAAAAGACGTGTAGGTACATTTTTGGTTCAACCATGCCTTTAGAACCAGTAACCAAGATGATCTCTCTCTTCCTCTCTCTTGCTTATCTCGCTGTCACCTCGCTCTGCCCCTCTCGCTCTTTCTCTGATGAGCACAGTAAGTGTGTTTCGGCTGTGTTTGATTTGTGGAACTGCAAACACTTGCAGATCCCAGCATGCTCACTAACTAGACTTTGCCCCCCTCCCATCCCCTCCTCTGTTTATAGGGCCTTTCGCACCGCTTTAGTTCCAGAACTAAATGTACAGTACTAAAGTACTGGGACGATTTTGCGCGAACTATTTCCCAGTACCATTTAGTTCCACAATTAGTTCTGGTACTATGAAAAGGTTCCCGCGGTGCGAAAGGCCCTTATGCTGCTATTCTTATGCCCCTGTTTACCCCGGGGAGACAAAGGGGCAAAAAAGGGTCTGTTTCTTCACCTAATCCCCACCTGGAGGCTTTGTCTGAGACCCTATGTCAACTCTGTTCTTTTACTGAACTAAATGATTTTTATTACTATAAAAAAATCAAAACGACGGTGGGGGTCGGTGGGCAAGTGACGTAACCGGTGTTGCGGCTTAACAACGGTATCACCGTCAGCATCATCTATCGTGGCAAGCCTAACACACACACACACACACACACACACATGCTTTTGTCTCTTGTTGCATATGTTTCTGCTGCTCATGTATGTTTTGCGTCTTCTTTTGTGTTGTTTGCAACCATTTTGTGAATATGTCAAGAATGGGTCCTTTATATAATCAGTTTAAGTTGTTGTTGTGTTTTTAATAGACTGGTTGTTTTCCCACTGTGGCTGGAGTCTGTTTCCTCTCATATATTGAGAGAGAAAGAGGCCAAATGAAAGAGTTTAACCTTTGTTTTGATGGAAAGAGGATGATGCTTTCTAGACAGCCTCCCACCGATGATACCTTTAAATGGAGTCGAGTAGGTGGTTGACATCTCCTCTGTTTGCTTTATTTAGATGGGGCATTGAGAGCTGGCTTTTATATAACATGCTCTGCCTCTCATATGAAAAATTACAGGATTTTAAAAAAAGTTTTAATTCATAAACAGGTTTATCTTTGTTGACAGGCCTGTAATTGACCAAAGCTTTTTTGGTTAGGTGGAAACAGGATGTGGTGTATAGTAGTTGAAAGTGAAAGTGACGTGACGTGTGGCCAAGTATGGTGTCCCATACTCAGAATTTATGCTCTGCATTTAACCCATCCAAGTGCACACACACAGCAGTGAGTAGTGAACACACACCCGGAGCAGTGTGTGTTCAGTTATGTACCAATACAGACGTTTTGGCTTATAAAATTAAGGATGGTCACTTTGGCTGATAGATTTTATTTTATTTAGTTTAGTTTAGTTTTTAGTTTTTTAATTTAATTTAATATTATTTAATTTAATTTTTTATTTATTTTAATACTAACATTTTTCATTTTTATTTTAATTTATTTAAATGTTTAAAGAGCAGGTCATATGGGTTTTTGAAAAATATCTCTTTTGCAGTTTATAACGTAGCTATCCTTAAATGAAAACAATCTGCAAATTGGTTAATCAAAAAAGTGCATGATAAATAAAAATATTGTCTATCAAAAGACAGTCGATTCTGAATCGCCTTAATGAGTCGACATATTTTCGAATCTTTTGCCTGTTACCGGTATACATCACTGGGTAACACATTTGCATAATCCCCGCCTGCCC
>NW_015637534.1:622570-638941 GCF_001515625.1 Sinocyclocheilus rhinocerous | reverse complement strand
GTGTGCATGTCATTTTACCAAGGACTGCTTCTCTAATCTTGGCTTTTATCTTCGTTGGTTTCTAACTTAATCTTATTAAGTTAAGATTCCCTCCAACCCTAATCAAACACACCTGTACCAGCTAATCAAGGTCCACCGTCGTTTTGATTTTTTACACGGCACTTTTAAGCTATTTAAAAGCGAAGGAAAGCGAGGAAAAGAGGAAACGCCCCTGCCCCCACGGTGATACCGGTATTACCGGTGTTGTCACACGTCGATTAACCGGTGGGAAAATTTCCTCACCGTCACAACCCTACTACTAATAATACATTTTAATGTATTTTATTTTACTGCTATTGGTTGATGTTTACATGATAAACCATTGCCCATTAATATTGTTTAAACTCCAGTTGTAGCTCATCTCACTTGGAGAATAATGCTGTTCCTTTAGACTAAAGTTCTTTCATTATCAGGCATGTGATTCACCTTCAAACCTTTGAGAACAGGGCTCTCAAAGTCTGGTTAATCTAACACTCTGCTTACATTGCGTTTCGGTGATGGCTCCACACTGACCCACGATGCTTAAATATTAATACAAGCATTCTTCCTCCCCAACGCACCGTTATCATCTCTGTCACTCTCAGGGGCACGGTAAGCTCACGGTATTGTCACACACTTTCAATTTCAATTAAAGTGGGTGCACAGGGATAAGAAAAGTACAGACAAGTAGAGGGAATAAATATCTGTAAAAATGCAATGCGTGTTTGAATGCGTGCTGTGAATTGATAAAAGATTAAAAGCACTGAGAGTTATAGGGAGTTTGTCGGCACTTTTATCTGCTCTAACATGCTAGAAAAAGATGGGACCCAGTCATGCCTCTCATCCCTCTTCCTTTGTTTCCTTTTCTCTTTGCATTTTTCTTTTTCTTCCATAAAACGATGGGGCTTTTTAGTGTCTTGGCAGGCACTGGCCTCTTCTTACAGAGAAAGTTTTTCGGTAATGAATTGACAGCCCAAAGAAGCTTTCTTGACACAATCTTTTGGGTGTTTCTCAGGGCATCTGTGATGAAAGATGGTTCATTTAAACAAAAAAATCCCAAATATTAAACTCCCTCCTAGTATGATTTTTGTGATGATCTAACAGCAGATAACATAAGCAAAAAAGTCAAATGGAGTATTGTGGACCTATTTTGTCTTTTTCACTTTGTTCCATTTTTTATAGACACGGTGTATGCCTGGGTGATTTTGCAAAAAACAAACAAACAAAAAAACATAAAAACATACATACATACATACATAATAAAAAAAAACGAATTTTTATTATATTTATTATAATTTATATTTATTGTATTCTTCTGTATTATTAACACTGTTTCAGAAAACAAAACAAAAACATTGTTGCCACTGATTTTTTTTTTTATAATTTACTAATTATAAATTTTTTTATAATTTGCACTTTTTAAAGAAAGATTTTTTCACTCTTTTTGTTCTACTAAATGAACATAAGGAATAATAACATTTAATAATTCTCATTTATGTCTTTGCTATTGAAGTTTGAATTAAATGATACTGGTTTTGGGAAAAAAAATCCATGAAAATAATTGTTCATAATGTAGCTTTTTTTGTTTTATTTTACCACTACCAGAATTATCTAAAATATATTGTGATACCGCTCAATACCACTCAGCATTGGCACAGTTTAGAAAAGACAGGAAATGATGGGGAGGAAAAGGAGAAACGGGATCGGAAAATTTGTACTCAAACTCACATTGTCCAACTCAACATTGTTGATCTTATAATTATTGTGCACTTGTATTAGCTTTCAAAAATACCACCTCATTAAGTGTTTTAGTCTCAGCATTGAATTTAGGAAATGCAGAAAGTATATTCTAACAAAAAAAGGAAGTGGCAAACCACTTCTTGGAGCTTGATTAGCTATAGCTAGCGGCTACGTTGAATTGATTTTTCTACAGAGAGAATTGGGAAGCTGTGTATTTGTCTGTGTGTGTGTGTGTTATGTGTTTGTATCTCTCTCTCTCTCTCTCCAGGTGTCTGATGCAGAGTTTGTTCTTTTATCGCGAACGGTCCAAAGAATAACTGACAGGTTAATGCACACGGAAACATGAATGCTGACAGACACTCTTGTTGCTTGTCCTTCATTTGCACCTGTACAGTTGCCGTCTGTCAACAGTATTATGAGCGTCTCGCTGGCGGATCTGGATAAATCGACAACTCCAGTGTTTTATGACGCTGTTTTTTTTCTGTTGTCAGGTACACATTGGCCTCACTTTAGTCTCGCTTTTGCAGGTGTCCTTGCATATATTTGGATTCTTAATTGCCACATTATGTTTGACTGTTCTGCCAAATAGAGCTCGATCTTCATCTCTTCTCAAGACGACGTGTCTTTACAAAGGAAATTGCATTTACACCTAACAAAATCAACTCCACATTAAAGACGCCTCATATCCTCTAGTGAAGGAACAAAACGTGTATGTGACCATTAAGATGAAAACAACAAAAAAAGTAAATCTCCCATTGATTCAGGAAAAGATTAGTTTGAATAGAAATCATCTTTCAAGGTTATGACTCACTCGAAGGCGTCGTGTAAATCTTCTCTTCTTGTGTTGAAGGTATCGATTGAGTCATAACGTTTCGAGCAGCTGGGTAATATAACTTGTGGCGAGAGGCTTCTTTGACAATTTTTAATAGCTAAAAAGAAGCCATATGCCAAAAAAAGATGAGTTCAGCTGATACATATGTTAGTTTAACTTGCGAAAGTTGTTGAAGCTGCAGACAAACTGCTTGTCTGACCTTGTGTGTGATTGATCGTCTACAAAAGATCTGCTTGTGAATTTACTGCTCAGTTGCTGTGGTTTTGTTTCTTTTAGACCGGCTTCTCTGGTTCAGTAGAAAGGGTCAGACTGTATGGACTCTACAGGGAAGCACTGTGAGGAAACTCAGGTGAACAAAGTCCTCATTAGCACCATTAATATACCTTGCAAGGGTTCCATGGCTGCCTTTCCGGCTCCTCATTAGTTGATTTTAACCTTTCACAGTGACCCATTATGGATCATTGTTGACCCCAGGATGAGGTGACTTATAACGGAACCAGGAAACTATGATTTAAAAGAAACCAGAGGCCTCTGCACCAATTTAAGAGCTCTCTTAAACTAGAGCCGAGGAGCGTTGCTTGGAGACGTAACTTTATAATGAGGAGCTGAGCACTTGATTGATTACTTGTCTTTGTGACGGCCTGGCTGTGTTTATCTTCAAGGTAGTGCGGCAAAACTTTTGTGTACCTGTAAGGTCAGATTGCATTATTGCGGTGAATGCTTCATTAGTGATGGTCGTTGGTGACATTGTTTGGTTTGCATGAAGTCATCTGAAGTGCGGTTAAGTTACAGTAGTTTCTCACTTTATTTAGGCTCAGGGAGAGTCAAAGAGAATGTTCAAGAATACCAACAGGACGCAGTTTAATCTTCGCAGGTGTAGTATTTTGATTTACAAGCGCAACAATTAAAAATGATGTAAAAAAAGAGACATTTAATTAGCTGATAATATAGAAGTCCTTCAAGTGCTGTTATATAACTATAGACGTGGTTACCGTGGGCAGATAAAGAGCTCCTCATGTTTCTTGATGTTATTAGAGTCGGTTAAATATATAACATTTATTTATTTATGCTGGATAACATGATTACCAGATTTGGCCAAACTTGCACAAATATGTCAAAATATACTGATTTTAATTATTTCATTTCATTTTATTTAGTGCTGGGCGGTATGACCAAAAATTTATATCACGGTATTTTTCAAATTTATACCGGTTTCACGGTACATGACGTTTTTTTTTTTTTCATGCATGACCGGGTGTTAACCATATTTTCTACTGATTGAGAGAGGAAATACTGCAGTATATTGACTTAGAATGCCCTATTTTAATGTCATGATGAGTGAATATTGTCAAAAAATACTACACTAAATAGTGAACACGACCCCTTTTAATTAATGTTAACCAGGAGTCACTCTCATTTATAATCGCGGCATCGTCTGATAAAATCAACATGCATCTACACTAAAGAGCGGCTATGCGGTTGTTTTGGCTATATTACTTTTTATGAGTTCTTCTGTGTCATCACGTTCTATTAGTTCTACAGCTTCAGTTTCGGAACTTTCACGCTTAGTAACACATACAGCATACACTTAGTTCCCTCACCACAGTGCAACAGTGAAAAGCCTTTCAAATGAGAAACCCCTTTCAAACAGTGTCGCGTTCCGAACGTTGTTTAAGCGACATACACCGGTATTGCGGTATTTTAAAAATTCATATCATAACAAAAATAAACACCGGTATTCGGTATGAACCGGTATACCGCCCAGCACTAATTTCATTTCATTTCATTCATTCCAAATTGTGAAGTCGTAGTTTTGATGCATTTACTTGAGGGTAGATTTTCTTAAAGATTTTGTTAAACATATGTAATGCAATTAACACATTTACCTCATTTTCTAAAGGCTGGTCAGAATAAATCTCTGTTAATTAGCATTGAATCATGGCTAAGTTCTTTTTAAATAAAATGTATGTGTGACTTTTAATAAAAGTCAGTTACATTGTTTGCATGGTGGATTCTAATTAACTTTAATGCTTCACTCATATAAAACAGGCTCTCACTTAAAGGACATTATTGATTATAATGAAGACTGCTGTTGATTCCATGAATATCCTCATATGCACTTTTGTTTTATAAATGTTTGGCTTATTTATTTATGTATTTGTAGTGGCCCAGTTAAAGATTGATCTCCCTGACCTGTCCCCACCGTCCCACTAAAGGATTGTGAATTAGGCTGAAGGGAATGTTTGTGTGAGTGTCATGAAGGTGAAGAGTTCATTGACACACTGGCCTTTTAAAGGTCTTCACTGCTCTTCACTCTGTCTACTAATTGATTGGAGAGCTGCTTGTCCAGCACTCAAGAGCTCCATTTGACTCTCACAGAAAGAGGAGGAGGTGGAGGGGGTTTGCTTAGTGACTGAGTTAAGAGGGGGTGGTAAGGTTGAAGGGTCAGAGAATGTGTCTATCTCCTCGCTAAGGCTTTGTAAGATAGATGGACGGATGGATGAATGGATGGATGTGTTGGGTCTCAAATTTGGATTGTACATATGGAAAAGTACCGTATATAGCGAAGTAAAAGACTGGCTAAGTGTTTGGAGGAAGTGACCTCGCCATCTGCAATCTCTGGTATAAAATGTGTGTGTTTGTGTACCTTCAGAAATAGCATATTTTCCCCTGTCAGTTTCCCGCTGATCACCTGTACACACTTGAAAGTCTTCGCTTTTACTTCCCCATATTGTCTAGTTCACTTCTTTGAATACATTTGTTGCTATAACAACACGGGAAATGTAACTGAAAAGAAAATGCTGCTACAATTGTTCTTTGTCTCAGTGAAATCTGACTGAATTCAGTGTCGCTCCTGATAATCATGTTTAGTGTTTTCTTTACTAGCATCCGTTTCTTGTCTTTTCTCATCGTCAAAATGACTAAGAAAAGCAATGATAATATGTGGTGACTGGTGAGGAGGTGTCATATATTCATTGTGCTGTGCTTTCAAAAGAAACAAGTTCACTGAAAAATGCTGAAAACTATTAATCAGGCTGGTCAAGAGACAAAGAGTGTTTTATAATGCTAGACACAATTCAAACAATATAACTTGATATAAAAGTTTAACTGTTGAACTCTGAGATTAGCATGAGACGGAGGATAAGGGCTGCTAAAATGCCTTTGCGGCATCTAAAGAAATCAGCAGCGGTGCTGGAGGCCAGGTCAGAGCCCTGAGGTCTACTCCAGTCTTATCTCAGCTTAAATACCCCCGCTGGGTGGGTCGTGTCCTGTGGGGGACACCTGCCTGTGGATGCGGTGGGGGGAGATCAAGGATCTCTTGATAATCAAGACGACTGGCAGTTCGTTGGTGGACATTGTTTTCTGAATTGTACTGTCATTTCCTCTAACAGGGCTGAGTCTCTAGTCAGGATTGTGTGTGTAATAGGTCCACCGGCACTGCCTTTATTATGGTCTTTTTTTTTAGGAAAGTGCTGGATATACTCCTGAGTTTGCCCAACTGCATTGTGCCAGCTGGTGTGGGCACTCTGAAGATGCCCTCTGGTTATCACACACACACACACACACACACATACATATGGAGGAGAGATCGCTCTTTCACTGCTGATTCTTCAAGTCCAGATTGTAATTATGATATCCACTTAACAAAGCCTCTCTCTATATCTCTCTCTCTCTCTCTCTCTCTCTCTCTCTCTCTCAGATGTTATCATCCGAGATTTGTTACATCTAATTTTTTCTCTGCTCATCTTTTCTCTTCTCTTTTCACCTTGGCTTTTCCCATTTTGCTGCTTTTTGCCTCCTCCTGCCTCTTCTCATTTCTTCTCATCTCGTCTTTTCTGTCCTCATCTATTCTCGACTCTTCTCTGTCTTTCTTCTCTCTCTTCGATGTTATCCAAGATTTGTTTCTCTTCTCATCTTGTCTTGTCTTGTCTCTTTTCATTTTGTCTCATCTCTTCTCACCACTTCTCTTTTCTCCACTCACCTTGTCTCGTGTTTTTCACCTCATTTTACCTGTTCTCTTTTTGCCTTATCTCCTCTTTTCTCACAACGTTTCTTCTCATCTTGGGTCATCTTTTTTCTGTCGTCTCTCTCTTCTCTTTTCACTTGGCTTTTCCTGCGTCTTGCCTCTTCTCATTTTTTCTCAACTCTTCTCGTGTCGTGTACTCTTCTCGTCTTCTCTTTCTCTTTCTTTTTCTCTTTCTGAAATGTTGTCCTTTCCTTTCTCTTCTCATCTCCTCTCGTCTCGTCTCTTCCTCTCTTGCAAAATGTCTTCTCATCTTGGCTCATATTTTATCTCATCATCTTCTCTTTCCACCCCGACTTTTCGTGTTTCACTGCTTCTCGCCTCTTCTCATCTGGTCTCTTCTGTTCTCACCTCTTCTCTTTCTCTCTCTGAGATGTTATCCAACATTTGTTTCTCTTCTCCTCTTGTCTCATCTCTTCTCACGCTTCTCTCAGTCTGTTTCTCTCTCTGAAAAGTTCTCCTAGATTTGTTGCTCTACTTACTTGTCTCTTCTCACCTCATAATGCCTGTTCTCTTCTTGCCTAGCTCATCTTTTCTCGTAATGTCACTTCTCATCTTGGCTCATCTCTTCTGTTCTCATCTTTTCTTGCCTCATCTCTCCTCTTCTCTCTTCTCTACTTGCCTTTTCTCGCCTCTTCTCGTGTAGTCTCACCTTTTCTTTTGAAATGTTTATGATAACTGCCCCATAACCACAGATGTCTTCGAGGTGAGAAGGGAAGTGAAACCGGTTTCATCTTGTTGGTCGTCATTTATTTTGTGTGAGATGCCTTGCTTGAACCAACTAGCCAACACTATTGTTCTGCCTTTCTTCTCCCCCTCTTTTGATGCATTTTGCTCTCTTTTACTCACTTTAATTTTCTGTGTCTGCCCTCTATTTCCTGTGTTATGCTCCATCTGTATGCTTTTGTCCTATTCTCTCTGTCTCTCATCTCATATTTCTCTCTTTATCTTTATCTTTATCTTTATCTTGCCTTTCCTCTGCTCTCTCTTTCCCTCCATCTGCCGTCTTGCGGGCCGTCTGAGAGCTGGCGAGCGTTCTGAAGGTTCTCTGCTGGGGGGATGGCTTTCTGGAAAGCAACAAAAGGATTTAAAAATAAGTTTGGTCTTTTCCTTATTTTAATGAGCCCCTGAATATTTCCCAGCCAGACAGCCTGCTGCACTTTACATGTTAAGTTTGTGGACGCGTGCGTTGTTTTTCTGTACATGGATGTGGTCTGAACTCAGTTTGTTTTAGAGCAGAAATCATTCTTAATGTACATATTTTGCCAGTATTTTGTGTGGTGGCGCATGGATGTGAGATAAAAATCCCTCATAAATCATGTAACCATGAAAGTACACAAAAGTAATTATAGTTGTAGCTTTGTTGAATGGATTAATTTGAATTGGATGGATTAGAATGTAAGTATTTGTTGTATTATTTAGTATGGATGTCTTTGAAGTGTTGACAGAGTGTGTACTTGTCCTTATAAAGTATATAAATAGTTTGCTTATTACATTTAATTATTACAGTTTCTGTGTAGTGCTTTTGTTTATGTACAGGAAATGATATTCCAAAGAAAAAAATAGTTGAATACCTTCATCAAATATTTCCAATTTATACTGACATCACTTTTAGGCTTTTGGATTTTTAATTAAGCATTTCCTCTTTTATGTAGATTAAATTTGCTTTCATCTAATGCTCACTAATCTTTAGAAACACTAACGAGTTAATAGCAAAAAAAAGTTTAATTTAGACAAAACAATATAGATTTTTTATTATCAGCTATTTATCTTAACCATAAAAAATGTTTTGTGTTGTCACTATCGGCCAGATTTTAATTTTTTTAACTAATGCATCCAAACTGGTTGGTATTAAAACTGTAATTCATCCATCCGTCCATCCATAAATAAATAAATATTCATCTGTAATGTTTTTAAAATGTGTTTTTTTTTTTTTTTTTGCTCAGAAGAATCTGAATATGCTCATATTTCTCTTGTATTGGTCATACTGTTGCCTGATTATTTATTGAACAGCACAAGATAATTATTGAGCTGACTGTGTAATTGGGTGTTGTGATGAGCGATGAGCAGGATGGAGCGGACAGTAGGTGTAATCTAGGGTTATTTGTGGTCAAACGTTAGATTGAAGATCGCAGTTAGCCTCCGCACCCTCATAATCTGTCCTCAATCCTGTTAGCACTGCGTGAACTGTTATCCTATGAAGGACGTCCAAATTACAGGTCACGGATTTCATACAGACACACACTCACTCACATCAAACAACATGGTTTAACAACAGTCATTTTTAATAAATATTTCTTTAAGATATTTTATAAATTATTGTTTATTCTTATTGTGATGAATTACTGTCATAAATTATTCTTATTGTGAGCTCATTTAAAGGAATTAAATAACTGCATTTTTCAGTATATTTCTATTTTTTTATTTATTTAAAAAAATTATATTATTATTTGATTGTATTATTTATTTATTTATTTTTGACACATTGAAGGGAAAGCAGCCAACAATTTTAACACTGCTTAAAAAACAGGTGGTACCTTATGCATTTGCTGTTATCATAGATACTTTGAGAAAGCTAAAATTATATTTTTGATTTGTTTCATATTTTGGCCACTTATTCCTGTACTTCCATTTATAATATTTCATAATTTTGATAACTTGTCTCAAATGTGGAAAATAGGATCAATAAAGAGCTAATTGGTCTGCCCAAACTTTGGTCAAATCAAATAATTGTAGGATGTTTATCAGATATTTTATATCACATTTAAAATCGAATTGAAGATGCTTTCCCGTTTATTCACAGTTTTTCACAGATGTTTCTCCAATTTACCACTTGTTAAGAAAAAAAGTCAAGTTTAATTTAGGGAACTTGCCAAAACCTTCCTAAAGCAGGGATTCTTGAGGCCCACCTCATCAAAAACATTGGATTCATATGAGCTACACACAAAACCAGGCTTCCAAACCAATTACCACTGCACAATTTGCCCTCATTGTCTTGTTTAAAGCAAACCACTGCAGCAGGCATAGTGGTTGAATGCTTTTGCCTTGAGGCCAAGAGTGGCATATGGGCAAGAATCTACTGTTCAGATCTCAGTTGCAGATCAGAAGAATGTGAAAGAGCTCTTTAAAGCACTTGACTTTCTTTTGTCAGAATGTTTGTGCTTTATTTTCAGGAATGCCTTTTCTTTAATGTGCTATAACCTGAAAATCAGAGTTGAGGGACAAAAGGAAGGAGGCGTAGAGAGGCCTGCTGCTTCTGACGGGTCTCTGGGGTCATTTTCACCTCTTTGCGCTGTGTTGTTTGGAGCTCACATGCCAGGGCATGCTTTGACTCGCACAGTACTGTTTGTTTTCTTAACTCCATGGGTTCCCTGTAGTTCCAAATGCCGCAGTACCTCTGAATCTGTGTGTGAAGAGTCATTCTATGCTTTTCTACTCATGTTTGAGGTCCCATGTGGGTCCTGTAGATCTTTTCCATATTTTTCTGTAGAGCACACGGTTCATGTTTGAATTGATATTCCATTTAGCATGTACTCCAGTATGAAACAGCATTCATATTTAGAGCAGAAGAGATTATTCTGAGAGAAATAATGTAGGATGGGACTTGAATTTATTCTTAAGGATTTATTTGGGTCGTAGAAAAGTAGTCTATGTTTTATTGGTATCAAGGATGTTTGTAATCAGGGATGCAGAAATATTACATTTCTGAAATGGATTTTAAATTAGCTAAAGATTGCATTTAATAGCTTTATCAAATGAAAATTTGCTTAAATTTTGCTGATTTACTCACCCTCAGGCCATCCAAAATGTAGATGAGTTTTGATCAGAACAGATTTGAGAAATTTTAGCATTGCATCACTTGTTCACCAGTGGATCCTCTGCAGTGAATGGGTGCCGTCAGAATGAGAGTCCAAACAGCTGATACAAACATCACAATAATCCACAATTAATTCACACAACTCCTGCTCATCAATTAATGTTGTGTGAGGTAAAAAGCTGCATGTTTTTAAACAAACAAATCCATTATTAAGGGGTTTTAACTTTAAACCGTCATTTCTGGCCAAAATGCCAGTCCATCCCCTGTTGTCCTCTAACATCAAAATCCACCAACATATTTTGTTGGTGGATTTTGATGTTTTGGACTGTTTTTGCTTGTTAACAGTGCTTGATCTGTGCATATTTCTCTCCTGATTCAGATGAGACGACTTTTTCACTGGAGAAAGTAATATTATTGATAGAGGATGCGTATTTCAGTTAGAAACGTATTAAGGATGGATTTGTTTATTACCAACACGCAGCTTGAGTATTGTGATGTTTTTATCAGCTGTTTAAACTTCATTCTGATGGCACCCATTCACTGCAGAAGATCCATTGTTGTACAAGTGATGTAATGCTAAATTTCTCCAAATCTACATTTTGGATGGCCTGAGGGTGAGTACATTTTAAACAAATTTAAGTTTTTGGGTGAACTATTCCTTGAAATTATTAGTGTTTAAGTGACCGTTAGATAGGCTGCACGATAAATCGAAATGGAATCGAGATCGCGATTCGACAGAAGCTGCGATTGTCATGCGTATCTTTCAGTGAAGCACGGTTCTGTGATCAGCAGTAAATCTCCATCCATAGGCCAGAGGGCGCTCTCGCGCTGAAACTCCAAATACGCCTCGGAGAAGTGACTAAGAACGTGACTAATAAACACACGACTACGGCAATATACGGTTTATCTGAGTTCTTATTATTATAATTTTCATTAAAATAAAGTATATTTATAATGCAATGCCTTTATCACTGCTTAGAATACTATGAAATATGTTGCGTGCCTTATTTCGTGTAAGAAGCCACATCATCTCACAGAAGGATTTATTTCAAACACTCGACTGACGTTATGAAGTGAGTTTGGAGTAAAAATGTTATTAAATGTGGTATTTTCACATGCTTTCAGATGGAGCAGCATTTACTTCACAGCCGTAGTGCACTGAGAAGCTATGCAAACAGCTGTCATTATCTCGAACGATTTCTTCGATTTCATAATCGCGCAATAAAATCGTCTGCAATTTTTTTGCATAACTTGTCAGTGAACTACGGCTATGTGTAGTAAATTCTGCTCCATCTGAAAGCACGTGATGATGATTTCCTGCTGATTACAGAACTGGCTTTACTAACAAAATGCGCATGACAATCGCATTCGATTAATCGTGCAGCCCTACCGTTAGATGATGGTAAAGGTAAAGGTATGTAAAATATAAATGTATGGTATGCCAATTTAGCCAGGGTGTTTTAGAGCCAGTCACCTTACCAGTTCATGCCATGTGACTAATCATTTTGAATCCACAGGAAAATGACGTTAGCTGATGGCACCATAAGAAAAAGCACAGTCCCGAGCCCTTCTCTGGAGACTATCCTGTCAGCACACAAGCTGTGACATGAAAGGCGACAGACGGGGAAAAAAAGTCAATTTCACGCTCTCCAGGGCCCTTCACAACATCAGGCAATGGCAAAACATCTATTATTACATAATGAAATAATTGCGATTTATATGTTGCTTGCAAAAAATGTCGTTTCGTCAGAATGCACGGCTATTATACGCTGATTGAAACTCTCATGCGGACTGGTAATGGGCTATCACACACCAAGTGCTTCAGTCATTGTAACCTCTACTGTCGGCCCGGCCGTCCTCTCCTCTGCTGTAATTGCATTTCTAACTGACTGCTTTTAGCTTGGAGGATCCCTCTCGTTTTTCCTCCTTCATCTTGGGTTCCGTAACAGCTCTGTACAATTAGTCCGGGCCGGCGTTTAACGAGGAGCTACAGCTCGACTGAACCGTGAGTCCATGTAATTGCATTCGGCAGGAGGGGCAACCCGACCGGCTTGATTTCACACCTTGCAGACGCAAGTCCATTTACATGCAAGCAGCTTCAAATTACAGCTGTGGGGAGCAGGCAGGGGACCGTTCGGCCCACCTCGGGCACCTCGAGCCCCTCACGCGGCTGGTTTAGCAAAACAGAGTGTGGATGAATGAAGGAAATCAGCCTAATTATTACCCAGCTGCACTCCCACATTAATGACAGGTTAGAGCCAAAGATACGGTAATGGGACCAAAAGCGTTTGCTTGTCATAAAAGAACTCTGATATTACTGCCACATTCGCTCGCTCGCTAAGATATCGCCAGGTAGCGCAGAGACAGGAAACAGCCATGTGGAAATGAAGTTGCTAAGTGATATCATCTTCAAGATCTCCTTCAAGTTTTTAACACGTTTCACAACAGGTGCGAAACATTATAACAGATTTACTGTGAACAGATTGAGATAATGTATTCGACTTAAATGTATTATTACATTCAGAAACATTTACATACTTATGCAAGTTATTAATTGCAAAGGTGTCAATAGGACAATGGAACGTAATACCATGTAATGTAATATAATCACCTGGAATGCAATCTCTCAAGGCTTAAGTCTGCATGAGCAGTACAAGTCCATACATTTTGCTTTTTCTGTTAATGTAATACTTTATTGGTTTGAGGACGTTGGCCACAAAAGCCAGTGTTTCATTCTATAGTGTTAGTTACAATTGGTGCCATATTTTTAATAGTGCTCTCATCCTCAGAGTCAATAAATCTTTATCGGCATGGCTATAAAGGATTTCAAGAAGAAAATCATTCAAGTTCTTACATGGTGTGGATGTATAAAGCAGGTTGAAGTAAAGGAAAGCAAAATTAATAGAACTGAATGATACATACAGTATAATGATATATATATATGAAGAGTTCATTTGCAAAAACCGATAACCGATAACCGATTTTTTTTTTTTTTTCAGAAATCACATTTTTTATTGTGCATTCCAAGTAATATAAATCAAACTGCAGTTGGGTTGTTTTGATTAAGTAATAATAACTTAAACAAATACAGGTAATTTACAAAATTAAAGTTAATTGAAAGTATGTTTTTTTTTTACATATTAAACGTTTGTTTTATAGCAAAAGCAGATAACTCCACATTTCATGTTTTAGAGTTTAAAAAAAAAACTCGTTTAGTCTTTGTAATCTCCTCAGATGACAATGTAGATGCCTGACAAACGTTGTTGTTGTTGTGATCATAAACTGTATGGATGTGATTACACAAAATGCATGGAGCTTTTCCCTCACCATTGTAATGCGCTGCTTTTGCAAGGTTCCATGAAAACGTTTCAGCTTTTATTTTCCTTTTTCGCCCTGAAGAAGATATCACAGGTTCATCAAGTTTTATTAGTTTTAAGTTAAATTATCCATCCTCTATCACTTTTAGTCAGCTTTGACGAAACTCCACTCAGCTAGCACGTCTTTTCAAAGTTAAAGTAGCCTTGTCACCTGACCTGAATACAGTTGATTCGCTAAAATGGACTTATCGGCTTCTGTTCAAAAACAACATGGGCACTTGTCGTCTTCTGCAGTAAAACATGAACTCGCGATGCCTTGAAAGTGGACATAACCGGCTTTTTTGACAAAACGTGTTTAGGGTTCAGATTGCGCTATATGTGGAGAATAATGCACGGTAATCAGCTCATTTTTTTTTAAAGTGGCGTTTATCGATTCGCTAAAATGGACTTATCGGCTTCTGTTCAAAAACAACATGGGCACTTGTCGTCTTCTGCAGTAAAACATGAACTCGCGATGCCTTGAAAGTGGACATAACCGGCTTTTTTGACAAAACGTGTTTAGGGTTCAGATTGCGCTATATGTGGAGAATAATGCACGGTAATCAGCTCATTTTTTTTTAAAGTGGCGTTTATCGGTTTTTGCAAATGAACTCTTCATACACATATATATATATATATATGCACTTGCACCTGACTAAGTCACACTGGGACAAAATGTCATTGTTTGCAGAAAACACAGATAAGTTGCATTGGTGTATAAATCACATTTTATTATAGAATTGTACAATTACGTTAAATAAAACTAAATACTTGCAAACACTCTAAACACTATAAACGTGTATTTCACTTCCACTCACTCCTCAACAAGTCCTTTAAATTTAACGTTTAACAAATTCAGATGTTCAGATTATTATTATAAAATGTGAAAAAAATAATACAATTATTTTTAAAAAATCCATTACATTGCACTGTCAACCTATTTTTAAAATAAAACTAAAATCGAACAAAGCTAGTGCTGCTGTCATTCTAACATGTCTTGGTGGTGTATTATCATAAACAGCACCGGTTGTGTTTTAATATAAACTGAATGTAAACAGATAAGCAAAAAATTTTATATGTGTCAGGTGAGATCAAGCCTTAGTGTGTAAATGCATCCATACACATGCAGCACATTGTATTTTACAAAGCGTCCCTCTGGCTGTGGGAATTAGCATGCTACATAGATGGCAGATACATACTGTAGCAAGCTGCTATGGGAGCTTTGTGACCTTTCCCAAAATAATTTAAATTTTCTTTTTCTGTTTTCTCTCTCCCTTACTCACTATGCACTTCAAAAGGAGTGAGAAGGTCACAGCCCAGCGGTAGCTGTTGTTAATATATCAGTCCCTGTGTTTTTGACTGTAATTATGCAGTAAACTCTTAGAGGTCTGGCTGAAGAATGTGTATACGGGGCTCTGGGCCAAACACAGAGGGGGAATGGAGATATTTTCTCTCTTTTGGAGTCTGTTTCAGAGCCATTATAGCTCTGAGGCTCTACTTATTGGGGTTCTGTTCTCTTTTTTTGTGTGTGAAATTTAGTGCCACCCATGTTAAGATGAGCTGTTTAGGGTTTTGCAATATCTGTTTTGCTTGGTTTTGTGTGTAGATGACCTGCAGCTGTTTGTGAGATTTATGGAATGGTGCTGGAGGATGAAGCATTGACCAGGTTTGGAAAGGAAACTCTGTTCTCTAGTGTTTATGAGAATACAACCCGTCTTTGTTTGCTGCAAAAAAACAACAACGGAATAACACAAACCTGCCTCCGAGGTTCATTGCCCACATGTGGAAGGCATAATATGGTTTCCAGTTCATGGACTGAGATTGGCACCACAGTGACCCAGTCTGTATCCCACACAAGTGACGGTTCATATTTATTAGGGATTATTTTGATATGCTTAGAGAAACTCATAGACCTACACGGATTCCAAACAAAGCTTTCTGCAGAATTCAAACTGCTGTCTTTCACAAGGTTATACTTGGTCCTTGCTCCTAGATTATTAGTTTATTAAATATTTTACTTAATTTGCTTAATATTTTGCTCATATTTAAATAGGGTTGGGTATCGTTTGTTTTTTTGTTTTTGTTTTTGTCAGAAAATCCACATATCCAGTCACAGAAGTAGCGGAACTCATGACCTCCAGGAAATCCCTTATATGGACAAAGGCATCGCTATTATAGCTGTAACTGAGTAAACAGAACATATAAACATTTTGAATGATAAAACAATAAACACTCGACTGCGACAATATAGTTTATCTGTGTTATTCAAGCCATCTCTGGTATTTTCATAATAATTAAGTATATTTATAATCCATTGCTAATCGATGTATTCTTTTTAAAGTAGCCTATGGAACATATTTTCTGCCTCATTCTGTGACAAGAAGCCACATCAGATCACAAAAGGAAGCATTTGACTGGTGTTGTGGAGTAAAAAGGATATAATGTTCTCTTTTGTTGGACAACAGGTTTAGAAATGTGAATACAAGGAAAGTTTAGCTTTAGGCATTTTAATTTAAAGGGGTCATATGACGTTGCTAAAAAGAACATTATTTTGTGTATTTTGTGTAATGCAATGTGTTTATGT
>NW_015637534.1:595474-622039 GCF_001515625.1 Sinocyclocheilus rhinocerous | reverse complement strand
AAGTTCATTGAAAGTATGGTTTTTTTTACATATTAAAAGTTTGTTTTATAGCAAAAGCAGATAACTCCAACAGTCGTTTTTGGCAAAAGCAGATAACTCCACATTTCATGTTTTAGAGTTTAAAAAAACACTCGTTTAATCTTTGTAATCTCCTCAGATGACAATGTAGATGCCTGACAAACGTTGTTGTTGTTGTGATCATAAACTGTATGGATGTGATTACAGGCAATACACGGAGCTTTTCCCTCACCATTATAACGCGCTACTTTCGCAAGGTTCCGTGAAAACGTTTCAGCTTTTATTTTCCTTTTTCGCCCTGAAGAAGATATCACAGGTTCATCAAGTTTTATTAGTTTTAAGTTAAATTATCCATCCTCTATCACTTTTAGTCAGCTTTGACGAAACTCCTCTCAGCTAGCACGTCTTTTCAAAGTGAAAGTAGCCTTGTCACCTGACCTGAATACAGCGCGTTGATTCGCTAAAATGGACTTATCGGCTTCTGTTCAAAAACAACATGGGCACTTGTCGTCTTCTGCAGTAAAACATGAACTCGCGATGCCTTGAAAGTGGACATAACCGGCTTTTTTGACAAAACGTGTTTAGGGTTCAGATTGCGCTATATGTGGAGAATAATGCACGGTAATCAGCTCATTTTTTTTTAAAGTGGCGTTTATCGGTTTTTGCAAATGAACTCTTCATACACATATATATATATATATATGCACTTGCACCTGACTAAGTCACACTGGGACAAAATGTCATTGTTTGCAGAAAACACAGATAAGTTGCATTGGTGTATAAATCACATTTTATTATAGAATTGTACAATTACGTTAAATAAAACTAAATACTTGCAAACACTCTAAACACTATAAACGTGTATTTCACTTCCACTCACTCCTCAACAAGTCCTTTAAATTTAACGTTTAACAAATTCAGATGTTCAGATTATTATTATAAAATGTGAAAAAAATAATACAATTATTTTTAAAAAATCCATTACATTGCACTGTCAACCTATTTTTAAAATAAAACTAAAATCGAACAAAGCTAGTGCTGCTGTCATTCTAACATGTCTTGGTGGTGTATTATCATAAACAGCACCGGTTGTGTTTTAATATAAACTGAATGTAAACAGATAAGCAAAAAATTTTATATGTGTCAGGTGAGATCAAGCCTTAGTGTGTAAATGCATCCATACACATGCAGCACATTGTATTTTACAAAGCGTCCCTCTGGCTGTGGGAATTAGCATGCTACATAGATGGCAGATACATACTGTAGCAAGCTGCTATGGGAGCTTTGTGACCTTTCCCAAAATAATTTAAATTTTCTTTTTCTGTTTTCTCTCTCCCTTACTCACTATGCACTTCAAAAGGAGTGAGAAGGTCACAGCCCAGCGGTAGCTGTTGTTAATATATCAGTCCCTGTGTTTTTGACTGTAATTATGCAGTAAACTCTTAGAGGTCTGGCTGAAGAATGTGTATACGGGGCTCTGGGCCAAACACAGAGGGGGAATGGAGATATTTTCTCTCTTTTGGAGTCTGTTTCAGAGCCATTATAGCTCTGAGGCTCTACTTATTGGGGTTCTGTTCTCTTTTTTTGTGTGTGAAATTTAGTGCCACCCATGTTAAGATGAGCTGTTTAGGGTTTTGCAATATCTGTTTTGCTTGGTTTTGTGTGTAGATGACCTGCAGCTGTTTGTGAGATTTATGGAATGGTGCTGGAGGATGAAGCATTGACCAGGTTTGGAAAGGAAACTCTGTTCTCTAGTGTTTATGAGAATACAACCCGTCTTTGTTTGCTGCAAAAAAACAACAACGGAATAACACAAACCTGCCTCCGAGGTTCATTGCCCACATGTGGAAGGCATAATATGGTTTCCAGTTCATGGACTGAGATTGGCACCACAGTGACCCAGTCTGTATCCCACACAAGTGACGGTTCATATTTATTAGGGATTATTTTGATATGCTTAGAGAAACTCATAGACCTACACGGATTCCAAACAAAGCTTTCTGCAGAATTCAAACTGCTGTCTTTCACAAGGTTATACTTGGTCCTTGCTCCTAGATTATTAGTTTATTAAATATTTTACTTAATTTTTTGCTCATATTGCTCATATTTAAATAGGGTTGGGTATCGTTTGTTTTTTTGTTTTTGTTTTTGTCAGAAATCCAGTCACTCCAGTCACAGAAGTAGCGGAACTCATGACCTCCAGGAAATCCCTTATATGGACAAAGGCAT
Source organism: Sinocyclocheilus rhinocerous (assembly GCF_001515625.1). Classification (NCBI taxonomy): domain Eukaryota; kingdom Metazoa; phylum Chordata; class Actinopteri; order Cypriniformes; family Cyprinidae; genus Sinocyclocheilus; species Sinocyclocheilus rhinocerous. Next base: position 619,792 of record NW_015637534.1, on the reverse strand, counting down.
CGCTATTATAGCTGTAACTGAGTAAACAGAACATATAAACATTTTGAATGATAAAACAATAAACACTCGACTGCGACAATATAGTTTATCTGTGTTATTCAAGCCATCTCTATTGCTAATCGATGTATTCTTTTCTTTTTAGCGTATGGAACGTATTTTCTGCCTCATTCTGTGACAAGAAGAGAAGCCAGATCACAAAAGGAAGCATTTGACTGGTGTTGTGGAGTAAAAAGGTTATAATGCTCTCTTTTGTTGGACAACAAGTTTAGAAATGTGAATACAAGGAAAATGTAGCTTTAGGCATTTTAATTTAAGCATGTTTAGCTTAGTTAACGGAAGGCTACCTGCTGCCATCAGAGCAAGTGTAATTACTGCATTCACGCACTCCTCAGATGCTCTCATTTCCCGAGTTGTGCTTTTAAGTCGGAATGTGAAAACAACATGGACACTCGCGTTACTACAACGATTTGTTGGATTTGTATTATTAGAGCTTTCCGACTTGTTCACGTGCATTTTCTCAGTCGGGAAATAATTTTTCACGTGTGATGCCAGTGATGATGCTGCTTACATCTGTTTCGGAGAACCAGAGGACAAATATTTCAATTGATCGCTCAGGCATGGCACCGAAATGAGGCACCGAAATATGTGTTCTGATTCGGTTCTAGTACATACTGGTTACATAGGTACCGGTGCCATATTGGTACCGGGTTTCAGTACCCAACCCTATATTTAAAGGGTCTTGGTAACTTGTTACTTGGTAAAAGTTTGCATTCAAAATCCACTTATTTCAAAATGAATTTCTGTAAAAACCAAAACATTTTCACACATAGATTTTGCATTGGGTTTGAGTTGGTCACACAAATTCACCGCATTGACAATAAGAAAGCTACTTGGTTGGAAAGTGACCTCTGTGGTAGCCATGCTTCATGCATCGCTATACTATTGAGAATGGACTTTTTTTTTGTCTGCATAATTTTGCAGAAATTTTGGTAATGTAATTGCACCTTATTACTACTTCAGAACACAAAAGATACTTTGAAGAATGTTTTTGAAACAGTTCAATGAAAGTCAATGGAGTCCAAAACAACACTGAACCCTGTTGACTTTCATATGGATAAAAACCCAGCTGAAAATTTTTTCAAAATGTCTCCTTTTGTATTGCAGACGAAGGTTAAGTCATAAAGGCTTAGAACGACATGAGTAAAAGATGAATTTTGGGTGAACTATCTTGTTAACACATTTTACCACATTAAAAGTAAAGCACATCATTTCTGTGCCAGTAGCAACAAATGGAATTGCACAAATGAGTTTCCCAAAAACACATCAAACAATTAGTCCCATCCCAAACTCACACCAAAATTATACGTTTACATGTTGGACCACTCAAAATAAAATATCACATATATGTTATATGTGGCAAAATCAACCTATTAATGTCTTGAATACTGTGCTCAATGCACATTAAATTGGAGTAGTAGAAAGTATTTTGAAAATAAACTATTATCTGCATCATTTTTTTATCTATTCCACGGAATTCTGCAGATTCTATGCCCAAAATGTAAAAAATGTGCAGATTCCATTCAGACCTACTCTTAGCATCAGGTGTAGCTCTTCTTTGTGTTTGTGTGCTGTACTGGAGCGGTGACGGGCGTCTAGCTGTCCTGCTGCCTGTCATGAGAGAGGGCAGACAGCTGTGCTCTGCTGAGCTCAGAGAGTCATGTATGAGAATTCACGCGCTGACAGAGACAGATGACAGCTGAAAGGAAGCAGCCTGCTGGAAGAACACCTCCATATCTCACATTGCCTCGCCTAGACCACCCCTTTAGAAAACCCTCCACCATCACTCTCTCTTTCACTCTGTTACTCTCACAATTTCAAACTACTGTATTGGCATTGCTGTTTTACATGCATTTAGAATGGGAGAGAACAGCAGGTATTAATAATGCTATTAAGAACAGGAAGTGCAAAATAAAAAATGTTGTAAATTAAATATGAATTAGCTTCTTTTATTGTATTATTTTATTAATATGATTTTTTTTCTCTGTCACAATTGTCATATGAATGCAAGCTGAAAATGGTTTTAATTGTAATATAATAATTATATTATATTATATTATATTATTATAGAGGGCAGGACAGTGCACAGTTGTGTGAGAACTGTAAATTGGGAGCACCTCAGAAATTATTTAGGAGCATGTGTGTGAATAAATAGAAACAACAACAACAAAAACAAAAGTCTGTGCAGGTATTTAAAAATTCTTAAATATTTTAAATTGTATAACAAATATCTTAACATCATTTTTAAAGGTCTTAAATTTGGGGATGGAAAAGTAAGAATCGCGATACAGCCTAATGTGATTATTACACTTAAAAAGTCTGTAATTTCAATAAATAAGCATGAGCGTTGCACTTTTCTAAGTCAAAACAGGGCAATGTTATGCAATATTTAAAAACCTAGTTTAATTGAAAAACACATTAATTGATAAATTTTCAATGCACCCCTAAAGTTTTTTTAAAATTATATTATATTACATTTCATTAAATTACAGCCATTTGCAGCTTGGCTACATATAATATCAGTAGTGTAAATGCAGTAAAAATAATTTTTTATAAACTAAAATAATACAATAAAACAAGCAAACAAACTAAAATGCAGTGAAACAGTGAAAAATAAAATAGAAAGTTTAATACTACATTTTAAAAAGTCATACATGATTCATGCTCCTTTCCCACGCGTCGTCTTTCATATCCAGGGCTCATTGTTGCTCTGTACTTCAATTTTTTTAATCCACATGGCACAATTTAACTGTCTGTCTTTTTTCTTGTCTTTCCTTTATGTTCTGCTGTCCTGCCCACCCGTGGTCTTGACCCTCTGCTGACTCACAGGTAAGCCTCTACATCCAGGTTTCATTAAATGTCATCTGATGTCTGAATTTCATGTCCTTGTCTCGTCTGAGCTTACTGATTCCACCCACACAAACAACGACAACTTTCTGGAACTTTTGAAATTGGTCAAAAAAAGGATAACCTTAATGGATAGGATCATCAAAGCAGAACTTGTGGGCTCGTCTGGTCTGGTTTTTGTCATACTGTAAGGACATTTTCCGACCTACTTTGTCATATGTCTGAATTATGAAGGACTGTCATTTATGTATTTGGGATGGAGAAATATGTGCTGAAAGAGGGACAGGAATTTAGGAAATAACATAATGCTATGTGCTTTTATTAGCGTGAAGAGCTTTCGCTCTGCTTTGGGCAGGGATTACATTGAGGTTTAGCTGGACCACAATAACAATGTGAGGTCAGGGACAGCGGCTGGTTTGAACGCTTCTGCATTAATCTGTACATTAAGGGGAAAGTTATAAGTCTGAAGAATGAGAAATGAAAAGTTATGTAAGGTTATGTAAGTGTAATTGTGTAATTGAATGTTTCTGAGAGAACCCAGCAGCCAAATGAGTTTGCTCAGCTTTAAAGCTGGGCGATGTAGCTAAATAAATCATATTACTTTTCACCCACATCATATTATTTTTATCAATATTTTTCGGCCTTTTTACACCATTTGATTACATATGACACTGCAGTAGCTCAAAAGGGTGTGTTTTTCAATTCAATTAGAGTAGATGTTTTTAAACAAGCAGCAGTTGTTGGATCATGTAGGATCGAGTGATGTTTTAAAAACCTCTCTATACTGTATATTCACTACTGTTCAAAAGCTTGGGTCTTGTAAGCATTATTATAATTTTTTTTATCTATCTATCTATCTATCTATCTATCTATCATTACATTTTTGAAAGAAGTCTCTTATGCTCACCAAGGCTGCATTTAGGCTATTTGATCAAATACAGTAAATACAACTGTTTTCTATTTTAATACATTTTAAAATTGATTCCTGTGATGGCAAAGCTGACATTTCTGCAGCCATTATCTTTTCAGTGTCACATGATCTTTTAGAAATCATTCTAATATGCTCATATTTTGTTGAATACGGTTGTGCTGCGTGATATTTTTGTGGAAACCATGATAACTTTTTTTCAGGGTTCTTTAAAGGAAGTTCAAAAGAACTGATTTCTTTGAAATAGAAATCTTTTGATTTTTGAATATTATAAATGTCTGCACTGTCACTTTTGAACAATTTAATATATCCTTGCTGAATAAAAGCATTTCTTTTAAAAAGAAGAAACTTTCTGACCCTAAACTTTTGAGCGGTTTTGTGTGTATATACTGTATATAATTTAAAAAATATATATTTTACATTTTAAAGCATGAAAAATGACAAGTGGGAGCATCCGTGAACCATTTTTAATTAATAGTGCAAATGAAACATTAAGTCACATTTAAACCAATTTACTGTAACTGACATTTTACAAGATATTGTAAGCATTCTGCATACTGCATATATATTGATCAGCTCTATTTAACTATTAGAACCTGGAATCGTGACAGATTTTTTAGATCTTTTTTTACTGCTTCTCTGAGGGCTCTGCATTGCTTTAGTCTGGTTTTCTCATAGGCTCTTGAATTCTTATTTCAGTAAGCAGAGGTTTTTGTGGTCTGTTGTCTGTTCATTTAGTCACATACTTTGTACTGTTAAAGCTGTGCAGTAGTGCTTTGTGTTTGGTACTGCTTTAGAGAGGGTGTGTGTGAAAGAGGGAATAGGGGTCATAACAACACCCTCAGCAGTGTCTCATTTCATACGTGAATCTGATAAGTGTGACAGGATGCTGGAGAGGACAGAGAGGAGAGCTGAAGGGAACAATCCGTCCAAGGAGTGTTTATCATTAGGGATAGACAGAGCTGATAAAAAACTAAATTTATATACAGAATAATCAAATTAATTACAGGATAACAATTAATATAATTAATCTCATATATCAGTATGCAACCCATTTCAGTTTGGTCAGTATAGGTGGCAGATTCAGAAACACTAAACTCTGCTCCTCTCCGCCATAGCTGAGCTTCAAATAGTGTTATTATTCTGGGGAAAAGATATAAAAATACATATATCATGAACAATTTCAGGCCATTTCCCACAGATTTTCTCTTGCACCTCTTTTGATATAGGCTTTATCCAATTTTTGGTGCTTGCAACTAACTGAGGCTTTTTCATTGGCACTCACATAGCGAAAAGGCAAGCTTTACAGGGTTGTCCCTGCTCTAGATTCCGTCTGCCCCTCTCATCGAAAATGATTTGTGTCCTTGTGGGAAACTATTAAGGTAGATATTAAGTTTAGGTATTGGGTAGGATTAGGAATGTAGAATATGGTCATGCAGAATATGTGCTTTATAAGTACTAATAAACAGCCAATATGTTAATAATAGGCATGCTAATAAGCAACTAGTTAATAGTGAGAATTGGTCCCTACACTAAAGTGCTACAGAATTTATTTATTTATTTAAATTTTATTGTGTAGTTTGATTGCGCTAAATTTGTGTAAACTGTTATTTTAGACATTGCAAATGAGAAAGGAAATGTGGAAATGTTTGATATTGACTTCGTTTGTTTTTCTTTCATTGAAACAAAATTGTGGAAAAAAATCACTCAGATAATTCATAATAATTTTATATAATATGATAATAAATTTCACATTTTGTTTTAAATCACAAATAAACAAACAAACAAACAAATAAATAAATAAATATATTAAGTTTAGGTATTGGGTAGGATTAGGAATGTAGAATATGGTCATGCAGAATATGTGCTTTATAAGTACTAATAAACAGCCAATATGTTAATAATAGGCATGCTAATAAGCAACTAGTTAATAGTGAGAATTGGTCCCTACACTAAAGTGCTACAGAATTTATTTATTTATTTAAATTTTATTGTGTAGTTTGATTGTGCTAAATTTGTGTAAACTGTTATTTTAGACATTGCAAATGAGAAAGGAAATGTGGAAATGTTTGATATTGACTTCTTTGTTTGTTTTTCTTTCATTGAAACAAAATTGTGGAAAAAAATCACTCAGATAATTCATAATAATTTTATATAATATGATAATAAATTTCACATTTTGTTTTAAATCACAAATAAACAAACAAACAAACAAATAAATAAATAAATAGTATTGTTCATTTTCAAAACTTTGGATCCACGTTTTTTTCCATGTTTACTTCCAGTCCATTACTGTTTATCATGGTACATCTGGTGAAATTTTGTACAGAATTTCTGTAACCATTTCCTCTCATGAGCTAATAAAACCATTTAAACCATTAAGCCAATGACAAACTGTGGCCTACAATACAGCTTAGTTAAGAGTGATTCCGTTACGCTGTTCGTCCTCTGCGTCATTAATGGACTGCAGATTAATACTGTGTGAGTGTGTGTCTGTTCAGTAATGATGTCTTGAGTGTAATCTCTCCCTTGGGTGGCACTTTGTGCTCAGTAGGGGTGAACTAGTCAAACAAGGGAATCCACTGATGTTGGCTTAACTGTCAACCAGCTCCTCCCCTCACCATGTGTCCCACTGCTTTCTTATTCCCACTCTGTGGCTGCTGGGAAACACAGTGAAGACGCTGCTAATTCCCCAGAGTGATTCCCCTCTCAGCACAGTTAATTGCTGCAATCTGTATATTCCCAGACGCTCTTGGCTTCCTGCTAGCAGACCGCATTGTTGTGGCAGTGCAGGTAGTCAGCTTCAGAATGTGTCCACCTCCCTCTGGTGCCTCTGCCACTACGCTTTTTTTTTTCTTGCACACTTTTTTTCTCTTCTTCTCTTTCTGTTTGTCTTCACTCCTGTGACATTGTAGGAAAGAATGATTAAAAAAGCCCTCTAAACTGTATTCTTAATTTGAAATGAATTGGCCACACCCATAGGAAGGTCTGTCTATGTAAGATTGATCTGTCTATCTGTCCGTTCGTCTGTCATTCTTTCTATTATCAATTATTCTATCTATCTATCTATCTATCATTCTTTCTATTCATCGTTCTTTCTATATATTTATTGTTCTGTCTTTCCTTCTATCTGCTTATCTATCTGTCCATTGTTCTGTCTGCCTGTTTATCAGTCTGTATCTGTCAAACTGTCTGTCTGTCTGTTGTTCTATTGATCTGTCTGTCCGTCTGTCTGTCTGTTGTTCTATCATTGGTTTGCCGTTCTTTCTGTCTGTTTGTCTGTCAATCTATTTGTCCATTGTATGTCTGTCCATCTGTCTTTCTATCTCTCTGTCTGTTATTCTATCCTTCTGTCTGTCGTTCTATCTATCTTTATATCTGTCCATAGTTCTGTCTGTCTTTCTCTTTTTCTATTTATCTGTCTGTATTGTTCTGTCTATCATTCTGTCTGTTGTTACATTTGTCCTTCTAACACTGTCTATCATTCTGTCATGTAAACATATCTAGGGACTGCAGATGAAAAGTAGTTATTGTTACTAATTCTGGCATATTTACATGGTGTATATTTATACAACAATGTTCATGAATATGCATGGTCCCTATTAAATAAACCAATAAATAATAAAAAAAAAACATATCTTGTAATTCTTCTAATTATGAATAAATCACAATTACAGTATATAATAAACCAGCATTGTGCATGTGGATGGCCGTGCACATAAACTAACCCCAAAGACATTCTTGACCTGGGAAAATCTGTGTACTTAAATCACTTTTCTCCTCACACTCATTGTCTCTTCCTGTCTCCCCTCAGGAGGAGCTCAACTCTCACTGCGGTGACAATGTCATTTCATAATAAATTCATGCAGACTCTATCAGAAGAGCTTTTTATGTGAGCGGCGGCAGGTTTCTGAGTTTAGGGGAGTTTTAAGTGTTGAAACAAAGATGATTCTTGTTTTTGTGTTTGTGGAAAACATAAGCCAGATTTATATGCTAGGTGCATGAGGCGAAAGCTCGGAGAGAACACTCTTCAGCTGCATCTCAAGAGACATTTTGCATGAGAACGACTGAATGACTACCTGTATTTGCACAGGTATACACACCGCTTGTTTGATCTTGCTTCCTCTTTGAGATCCTTAGGGAAACTATTTAGTATTTGTTCAGCTTGTGTACTTTGATGAAAACATGGATTTGGATTAGTTTGATGAGCAACTTTTTATGGTAGGAGGGGAAAATGGCAAGATTAGTCCAAGTGTTTGATGTTTTGGCATTGAATACTCAAAGGAAAGCCTCTATTGGTAAGGAAGCATGTACCCGGTGTGTTGATAGTATACCTCATTATATCTGAGTGTATATGTGATCTAGTGAGAGGCATGTTGTGTCCGTTAGCTATCAGTATTTAGCAGCATGTGAAGAGGCGCAAGTCGGTTGCAGCAACAGCTGGTGTGCAAACAGATGAATGTTTAATTGAGATCCAGTAGAGAGGTAAGAAGAGATCGCCAACATCTTCCCCACCCGAAAGGAGCAACACCCAGCCAGGAGCTGAATAGCTGTGGAGCTCATAACTGTATGTGTATGTTCATTCCTATTTGCAACTATAGCTGAAAGCACTTTGTGTTTTTAATGTGTGTGTGTGTGTGTGTGTGTGTGTGAACAAGTGTTAGCAGTATCATCACTCATCTTTACCAGAGGATTTTTGTTAAATAACTGCCCTGCTAGCTACAGACAGCACAACCATACACTATTCATGGATTGTCTGATACATGTAGTACACTTAATGGCAAGATTGTAATCGCCGATCTAATTGGTTGGCAGAAACTGTCAATATCCCAGTTGCTAGTTTTCAGTCATAAGCTTAATTTACGACTTTGCTGGATTAGTAAAGTCAGAGAAATAGATTGATATTTAGATTGATGGATAGACAGATAGGTGGATAGATAGACCTGTTTGTTCCTGAATGTTCTGCTTTAAGTTCATCTGTTTTCAGATTTGCTTGCCCTGTCATTTAAAAATATTAACTGTGATTGGCTGATTTGCATCAGATGTAAAACACAAACCAGAGCTTTTGCTTTTCGTCATGTTTGACAGAGCTGGTTCAATCATGTGTTTGTTAGTCCACATCTGTGATGAGACCAGAGCACAGAGCACATCCTCAGGCGAGATGTACAGAATTGAATGGGAGAGAGGCGGCATTGATTGACAGTTTGAGGGGAATGCATACACATACACATACCGTACCACTCCACTAACACACACTGCTCATGCTTATTTTATTTACTACTACTGAATTTACATTAGACATACAGAAAGAGGATAGAGGGTTCCCTTTCAGTCGGTCACTCTCTACGTCACGTCGGATGACCGACGAATTGGGATCTCGCTTAGAGAGACCAATCTACTTCGAGTGTAAACTAAACGAGCCAATGCACATTGGCATGCAATTATTGCATCCAGCTGCCGCTGATCACAGCGTGAGTATAAGTAGGCAGCAGATGCAGCGCATATTCAGCTTTTCACTTCAGAGCCGAGCGGTTCTATCGTTCTGCTCCTGACCTTCCTACAGTAGTGAGAAAAACTACAGTCAAGCACGCTCTTCGGTGGGCTCTCGTGCTGGTGGACGGCGCTTCAGCGGCGGTGGTTTTCCCGTGTCGAGTGGGTTGCACACAACAGGCTGCACTACCCCTGTGTGTGTTGCAGACGGCCATCTCCCCTGTGCGCTTCAGCACACTAAAAGAGCAATTTCCATACTAAAAGAGCTTCACGGGTGGAACGTCTTTTTGAAGACGCGTCTTTTTAAAGATGTCTTACCACCCGTGTGTTTCTGGGTGCGGTCGTTACCTGGCACCGGGTGATGGTCACGATCGCTGCCTCACGTGCCTGGGCATCTAGCACACTGAGGTGGCGTTTGTGGACGAGTCATGTTCTCATTGCGGGAAGATGAGCATGCCAATGTGCATTGGCTTAGTTAGTTTACACTCGAAGTAGATTGGTCTCTCTAAGCGAGATCCCAATTCGTCGGTCAACCGACGTGACGTCTCCGTTCCCTCCTTCAGGGAACGAGGGTTACCATACGTAACCGAGACGTTTTATTTTATTGTATTTATTTTTTATTTTAATCATTCAGACACATTTTAAAATTAGGTTTTAAACTGACATGACACGTCTAACGGCACCATATTTGTTGTGATTTAGTGGAAATTTTCAGTCATTGTTTTTTTTTATTATTTCAGTCTGTTCCTCACTCATATGTTCTGAGTTTGTCACACCTCAGAAAAATGTGTTATTAACCACCCAGCCAAATTTGAATGATTAAAAAACCACCAAGTAAGTAAATTAAGTTATCATAAGCAGTATTGTCTGCTCTCAAATGCTGGGGGCATGTCCACTGTCGGCGCTAAACCACGCCCACTCACAGGAAAGCTGCCGTCTCTCTCAACTGTCAAATACCTAGCTGTTTTGTAAATTATCGCAACCAGGTAATATGCATTTACCTGACGAAGTCATAGCTAGCTAGCAAACTGTAGACTGTAGTAACTACACAGAAATGGTGAAAAACTGTTTTAATTGTTTTAACTCCACAATTCAGTGCTACATAGTTCACAGACTTTGTAACGTGTTTTCAGCAATGCATTTCTAACATTTATAATGTGTTTAGAAATAATTATCTGAATTGCTTTTACACAGACTACACAGAAGTCATTTGGAATACTTTTACAGTAATTTCATGAGGCTGCTTGTAATTTTAGAGCTTGATGGAAGAAAGTCAGTCATACAGGGTTGGAACAATATAAACTATGACAGAATTTTTGAGTAAACTATCCCTTTATTACTCATGTACAGCCATTTGTCGATGATTGAGGGTAGGAAAAGAGACAATGGCTGCATTTCAGAACACAGTGAGCTGCCTAAAAAGCATTTTTAAAAATTCGTACATGGTTTAGCTCTGTTTTACATCTTTAATCTCTGACCTCTGACCTGATTCAGCAGGTCTCATACACAGTAGGATCATTTAAATTATGGACAGTCTCTTCATTATTGGCTTTCCGTGCATTCAGTCGATAGATGTGTCTGCACGCAAGCACGCATGCGCATTTAAACAAGTATGACAATGAGGATCATCCCTGAGGCAGCGTCATTAGCTCTGCTGAAGCCCCCCTCTCTCATCCATTCAGGTTAGTGTCACTCTTGAAGCTTGTGACAGCTCCCCAGGCGCTCATCTCGGGAAGGCTAGACTGCGCATTCGAGGATGCAGCTTCGAATAAAAGCATCTTGCCTTTGAGCCTCGGCAGTGCGTTAATAGTTAATGTCCTGGCGGCCTCCACCCTGCTTGAAATATTCAGTGGAATATGTAATAATCATGAACATTGATGGAATGAAACCTGCTAATTTGACTAACCCAGTTGTTTTTGCAGATCAAACAGTAAGTTCACGATTATGGGTCGTATGTACAGAACAAATGCAGCATTGATGGGTCTCATTGTAAAACTAATATTTTTCCAATATTAGAGGAAGTGGGAGCTCATGTCAAACCAGACCAAGACGTCTTTGAGTTTTTATGAGCGGATCTCCAGACGAATGTATGCTATAGCATGTGTCTCGAGTGGAATTCTTCTAGTAGAATTTTATATGTAGGACAATTGTCCCATTTGACTGAGTTACAGAAACCAAACAGCCCTCGAATGAGAGAATATCTGACTGAGACAGGCAAAGATGATGTAGAATGGTCTGATTGTTTGCCTCAGTTTCTTTTATTTATTTTTTATTATTAATTAAAATTGCCATTAGCTGCAATGTGCTGTATGTCTTTTGATTCACTAAAAAGGACCTGTTCATAAGAGTGTTTTTTAGGAGTTGGCCCACACTGATTTGGCGGTGGAGTGGGGTATGAGTGGTTATGAACGAATGAATGAAATGCATTTGTCCGTGTTTCACTCAGTCTCAAATCGCGCTCGTGGAAAGCGCTTGAGAAACAGTGTCTCTTCCGCGGCTCAGTACGCTTTCAACTCGTTTTTTTAGTCTCGAGCAAGACTCTATGACATTCACATTACATGATTTGACAAATTTTTACGTAGAAAGGGCGACACCACACCGCATGAAAAGAAATGATCATTCATGTTTTCATAACCGCTGGCCAAATTCAAAAACGAAACTAAAAATAAATAATCTTTGTGAGCAAGGGGGCCCCCTGGTGTTTCAGGGGCCCTACGCAGCTTGCGTATTTTACATATAGGGAGGATCGGCTCTGGGTAGGGTTAAGGGATAGAAAATACAGTTTGTACAGTATAAAACCATTACGTCTATGGAATGTACCCATAAAAAATGGGATCCTGTGTGTATGTGTATATGTGTGTGTTCCTCAAAATCTCTTCTTTGTGTTATGCAGAAGAAGTATGTCATATAGGTTTGGAACGACATGAGGCTGAATAAATGTTGAGTTTTATTTTTAGGTGAACTATCACTTTAACCCTCTTAATCCCTCTCTGCTCTCTGTCTCTATATCTCTCTCTGTGGAGAAACATCTTCATGCCACATAAGCTATCGGCAATTGTCCACTGAACATTTCAGAGCAACAGGCACCTTGCCACCTTCTTCTCATTCCGAATGTGTGTGAGACCACATGTAGAGAGAAATCTGCTTTGTACTTTTCCTCTAAAAAAAAGAAAGGATGGGGATGAATGGATGAGAGGGAAGATATGAGGACTTGCTGACAGCTTAGCGGGGTCAATATCTAGACTAGACATTACTGCCCCTCAGAGCCTGTGAGCCTCTCGGCTTTCTCACAGGAACAAAGAATCTTCTGCCATTTTGGCTTATGAGATCATTTTACAGACCAGAAACCAAGATGAAGTGTATGATAAGTTGCCGTTAAAGGGAAAACAGGATTTCTAAATAGGCCGCGCACCTGTCTGTCCCTCGTTAAGTTTAGTATAAATGTGTAGTCTGCCTCATGTTTTCTTGTCAAGTCTTAAACGTCATTCCATGTGTGTCTCCTGCGCTCCCCACTCACAGGAAAGCTGCCGTCTCTCTCAACTGTCAAATACCTAGCTGTTTTGTAAATTATCGCAACCAGGTAATATGCATTTACCTGACGAAGTCATAGCTAGCTAGCAAACTGTAGACTGTAATAACTACACAGAAATGGTGAAAAACTGTTTTAATTGTTTTAACTCCACAATTCAGTGCTACATAGTTCACAGACTTTGTAACGTGTTTTCAGCAATGCATTTCTAACATTTATAATGTGTTTAGAAATAATTATCTGAATTGCTTTTACACAGACTACACAGAAGTCATTTGGAATACTTTTACAGTAATTTCATGAGGCTGCTTGTAATTTTAGAGCTTGATGGAAGAAAGTCAGTCATACAGGGTTGGAACAATATAAACTATGACAGAATTTTTGAGTAAACTATCCCTTTATTACTCATGTACAGCCATTTGTCGATGATTGAGGGTAGGAAAAGAGACAATGGCTGCATTTCAGAACACAGTGAGCTGCCTAAAAAGCATTTTTAAAAATTCGTACATGGTTTAGCTCTGTTTTACATCTTTAATCTCTGACCTCTGACCTGATTCAGCAGGTCTCATACACAGTAGGATCATTTAAATTATGGACAGTCTCTTCATTATTGGCTTTCCGTGCATTCAGTCGATAGATGTGTCTGCACGCAAGCACGCATGCGCATTTAAACAAGTATGACAATGAGGATCATCCCTGAGGCAGCGTCATTAGCTCTGCTGAAGCCCCCCTCTCTCATCCATTCAGGTTAGTGTCACTCTTGAAGCTTGTGACAGCTCCCCAGGCGCTCATCTCGGGAAGGCTAGACTGCGCATTCGAGGATGCAGCTTCGAATAAAAGCATCTTGCCTTTGAGCCTCGGCAGTGCGTTAATAGTTAATGTCCTGGCGGCCTCCACCCTGCTTGAAATATTCAGTGGAATATGTAATAATCATGAACATTGATGGAATGAAACCTGCTAATTTGACTAACCCAGTTGTTTTTGCAGATCAAACAGTAAGTTCACGATTATGGGTCGTATGTACAGAACAAATGCAGCATTGATGGGTCTCATTGTAAAACTAATATTTTTCCAATATTAGAGGAAGTGGGAGCTCATGTCAAACCAGACCAAGACGTCTTTGAGTTTTTATGAGCGGATCTCCAGACGAATGTATGCTATAGCATGTGTCTCGAGTGGAATTCTTCTAGTAGAATTTTATATGTAGGACAATTGTCCCATTTGACTGAGTTACAGAAACCAAACAGCCCTCGAATGAGAGAATATCTGACTGAGACAGGCAAAGATGATGTAGAATGGTCTGATTGTTTGCCTCAGTTTCTTTTATTTATTTTTTATTATTAATTAAAATTGCCATTAGCTGCAATGTGCTGTATGTCTTTTGATTCACTAAAAAGGACCTGTTCATAAGAGTGTTTTTTAGGAGTTGGCCCACACTGATTTGGCGGTGGAGTGGGGTATGAGTGGTTATGAACGAATGAATGAAATGCATTTGTCCGTGTTTCACTCAGTCTCAAATCGCGCTCGTGGAAAGCGCTTGAGAAACAGTGTCTCTTCCGCGGCTCAGTACGCTTTCAACTCGTTTTTTTAGTCTCGAGCAAGACTCTATGACATTCACATTACATGATTTGACAAATTTTTACGTAGAAAGGGCGACACCACACCGCATGAAAAGAAATGATCATTCATGTTTTCATAACCGCTGGCCAAATTCAAAAACGAAACTAAAAATAAATAATCTTTGTGAGCAAGGGGGCCCCCTGGTGTTTCAGGGGCCCTACGCAGCTTGCGTATTTTACATATAGGGAGGATCGGCTCTGGGTAGGGTTAAGGGATAGAAAATACAGTTTGTACAGTATAAAACCATTACGTCTATGGAATGTACCCATAAAAAATGGGATCCTGTGTGTATGTGTATATGTGTGTGTTCCTCAAAATCTCTTCTTTGTGTTATGCAGAAGAAGTATGTCATATAGGTTTGGAACGACATGAGGCTGAATAAATGTTGAGTTTTATTTTTAGGTGAACTATCACTTTAACCCTCTTAATCCCTCTCTGCTCTCTGTCTCTATATCTCTCTCTGTGGAGAAACATCTTCATGCCACATAAGCTATCGGCAATTGTCCACTGAACATTTCAGAGCAACAGGCACCTTGCCACCTTCTTCTCATTCCGAATGTGTGTGAGACCACATGTAGAGAGAAATCTGCTTTGTACTTTTCCTCTAAAAAAAAGAAAGGATGGGGATGAATGGATGAGAGGGAAGATATGAGGACTTGCTGACAGCTTAGCGGGGTCAATATCTAGACTAGACATTACTGCCCCTCAGAGCCTGTGAGCCTCTCGGCTTTCTCACAGGAACAAAGAATCTTCTGCCATTTTGGCTTATGAGATCATTTTACAGACCAGAAACCAAGATGAAGTGTATGATAAGTTGCCGTTAAAGGGAAAACAGGATTTCTAAATAGGCCGCGCACCTGTCTGTCCCTCGTTAAGTTTAGTATAAATGTGTAGTCTGCCTCATGTTTTCTTGTCAAGTCTTAAACGTCATTCCATGTGTGTCTCCTGCGCTCCCTATGTTAGTGTTCCTTTTCATTTGGTTTGTTTATTAAAAGTCAAGTTTTGAACATCATCTCCTCGTCTCCTTGTTTCCCTCCTGCGCACCGTGACAGTTGCAGTGAATATTTGGCTTTTTACACTTTTTCATTGAATGAATGATTGACACCAAATTACACAATAGTACATTAAACAACAATAAACAAACTCTATCCTGTTCTCTTTGTAGTCTGTACTTCACAGCCTCATTTTCATTTGTATCAAATTAAATATAGCATCTACCTTGACTATAATCCATTACGTCAGTGATTTCAATTAATCTGCGATTTGATTCTGATTTATTTTGAGTATATTTCAGTTTGTTTTAACTATTCATTAAAAGAACTGGTTCATAAGTGCCATTTGTTTTCAGGAATTGACCCACACTGGTCGTGCTGAATGTTTTTGATTGATTAAAAAGAACCGGTTCATAAGAGTCATTTGTTAAAAAAATTGGTCCACATTAGTAACATTGCATGTTTTTGATTCACTAAAAAATTTATTCATAAGAGTCTTTTTTTTTTTTTTTTTTAGCAATTGGCCCACACTGGTTGTGGTCTATGTTTTTGATTGACTACAAAGAATTGGTTCATAAGAGTCTCTATTTGTTTAGAAATTGGCCCACACTGGTCACACTGCATAATTTTGATTGACTAAAAATAACCGGTTCATCTAGACTGAATCAATGCAGACCAGAACTGAATCTGCAAGTGGGCTTTTTTTCATCACTCCCACAATCTCTATCTCTATCAGGCTGTCAATACCTGCATTGGCTGAGATCTATAATCATAAAGTTAACTGTCATGGGGCTCGTTATTCATCTGTATAGCTGTTAACCTTTAGCCACTGTAGGAACTGAAGATACACTGCCTTCACAGTGCAAACACAAAGGCTTATATGGTGGTGGTTGGCTTGTAAGAATCCATCTGTGCTTCTCGAGAGACTTCCAGCAAGAGAAAGAGAAGAAAGAATAAATAAAATAGGTGTAGGATTGTTGAATCAGGTCAGAATGAAACAAGCACCTTTTTATTGGCTTCATGTCTGTGATCAACTTTCTGAATTGCATTGAAAGTTGCTGACTGCATTGTGTTTTTGTTTTGTCCTTGTATTTATTAACTTTGTTGCTCTCTTTTATGAACTTTCTTCCACCTCCCTTGTTGGTTATTGATGGTACTTTTCTCACAGTCAAATGAGACTCATTGTGACTTCAATTACCTGGAGCTCTGTGTATCTGTCTCAAGTAGACAGAGGCTGAATTGGAAGTGGTGTCAGCTCCTTCATTAAACATTCATCACGGCGGGTATCTCAGCAGAGCTTCTGAAAGGGCAAAACTAATAAACAGTCTGTCGTGGGAAAGACATGAGCGCTTATGGGGGTCCCCTCACGGATGCATGATAGACACCTGGCAAAGGAGATGCATTCTCTTCTTTTCTCTTCTCTTCTCTTCTCTTCTCTTCTCTAAATATAAAGATATATAGAAAATATGTCTTCGGCATCTAGGATGAACAAAGCGGTAGTTGTCTTTCTTAAAGATGAGCAACTTGTTGCGCAACTAATAGAGAGTGGTGTTGTAAAAGATGGAAGTTTCTGTCCAATCCTTCCTTTAGCTACATTAACGTAATTATCTCGAATGTGCTGCCATTCATTCCCGATGAAGTTATTGAGAGAGAACTCATTAGGTTTGGAAGAATCGCGAGCCAGATAGAAGTCATATCGTTGGGTTGTAAAAGTTCAGAACTGAAACATGTGATGTTGTTTCGACGACAAGTTTTCATGTTTTTAAAAGAACCAACGCTGGATATATCGTTTCGGGTCATGGATGAAGGTAAGTCGTTTATGATTTATGCTTCTACTGCTGGATTGAAATGTTTTGAATGTGGTGATATTGGTCACAAGCGAACTGCTTGTCTTCCCAATATCTTGGTAAAGTGGTATCTTCCCAATTTTGAGATGTACTATTGAGAATATCCAGAGTGGAATAAGCCTATGACTTACCTATTTGAACAATTTAAAGTATTGCACAGTATTGCATTAAACAACCAAAGTGGACATTAAAGCCTGAGCTAAACTTTAAAACACCACATCACTGTATGAATCAAATATACGTTTAGGAGAGGCAAAAGCTTACCACTTGAAATTATTGGAACACCTTCCGGCACAAATCGAAACTGAAACTAAAATGTGATTCATCGCATTACTACTGCTAACTCACGTTGAGTTGTTTTGTTTTTTAAATACGTCACCACGCATGAAAGACACATGATAGAGAAGCGTGATATAATTTGACCAGCCACAGTCATCTAATAAGCAGTCATTGCTGTAGTTTTAACATTATTATGAGGACATAAAAGATCACGATCTCTACGGTTCGCTTGAAAAGTAGATCGTAGACGTTTTCGAGATCAATCACGATATAAAATCGACAGATCGCCCCCCCCTATATATGTATTAAAGTAAGTAATAATAAAATTAAGGGGGCTAGATTAGATAGGTTTTATATAATTAAGTCTTTTAATAATAGAGTGATGGATGCTGCTTTTATTCCTAGTGGTTTCTCTGACCATCATATGATATCTATAGATAAAAATAAAAAAAACAACTCTTAGATCACAGCATTATTGGCATTTTAATAAGAAATTATTATATAATAAGTTGATTTGTGAGAGTTTTACTCATCTTTGGGAAAAATGGAGGTTACAAAAAAATAATTATGAAACTAAAAGTCAATGGAGGGAGGTTGGAAAGGTGCGTATAAAAATTTTCTGTCAAAATTATGAGTCTCAAGTATCACTTAAAGTTAGAGATACAGTGCAAGAATTGCAATGCGAAATAGGAGAAATGGAAAAGATGATGTTGGACAATGAAGAAGGGATTAACAATAGTGATAAATTAAGCAAGATGATAGAATTGAAACATCTCTTACAAGAGCAAGTTAAAAACGCTTTAATAAGGTCACATTTTTGTTCTATTAAGGATATGGATGCTCCCAGTGCTTATTTTTTTTTAAACTGGAGATAAATGTGGTGCAGCATAACCCTATGCTTCATTTAAAACGTCCAGATTGGACAATTACGGACAATTCAAATTAAATGAGAAAACTTGCTGGTGATTTTTATTCTGGACTTTTTAATGCTGAACAATGTGATGAGGAGAGTGCTGCAGACCTTTTTCAAGATCTTCCTAAGTTGCTACCTAAACAGAGAGAAAATTTGGATAGTGACATTACAAGAGCTCACAGATGCAGTTAAACAACTTTCATTGAGACATTCGCCTGGGATTGATGGAATAACCACAGACTTTGATCATCATTTCTGGAACATTTTGGGACAAGATTTCTATGAAGTAACAAAAGAGTGTTTTGAAAATGGCTTTCTTCCAAGTAGCTGCCGAAGAGCAGTATTATCCCTGTTACCTAAAAAAGGGGACTTAGAATTTTTGAGGAACTGGAGAACGGTTTCACTTTTATGTATGGATTTTAAAATTCTGGCCAAATGTTTTTGGTGAATAGGTTGAAACGTTAGCTGGACACAATTATTCATAGTGATCAGACGTATTGTGTACCTTGTAGGGTATCAGACCGAATCAGACAATTTAAGATTTGATCAAGAACATGATTGAAACACGAGGAGCCGAATTCCACAGAATTCTTGTTATAGAAATCATGTCCAAAATTATACTCTGCAAGAGCGGGAAAAACTCGGACCATGTGACTGATGAGATAACATTTGATTTATGAATTGGGTGGAGAAATATAGCAACACCCCGAGCTAAGACAGTGTCTAACACCATTTGGGATGTGTCAAAAAGCCCAGTTTAAATACTCAGGACATCATCAAATCATTGCTTTTTAGCTTGCTTTTTTGCCTGCTTTTTAGTCATGCTTTTTTTTTTTAGCTTTTGCTTTTCAGCCACTGCTTTTTAGTCATGGCTTTTTGCCATTACTTTTGCGTTCTTAGAGCGCCGTTCCAGCGTGCTTCGGCCTGCACGCCCGCTGCTACTTAGCCACGATGAGAAGAAAACCACCTATAGAAATCATGTCCAAAATTATACTCTGCAAGAGCGGGAAAACTCGGACCATGTGACTGATGAGATAACATTTGATTTATGTATTGTGAGGAGAAATATACAACAGCCCGAGCAAAGACAGTGTCTAATTGGTCAAAACACCATTTGGGAGGTGTCCAAAAGCCCAGTTTAAATAATCAGGACACCATCAAATCTCTTAGCTCTTCCTTCTTGCCTTTTCTAGCCGTGCTTTGCAGTCATCGCCTTTTGCGCTCTTTGAGCGTGCTCTGGCTTACACGCCAGCTCCTCCAAAACCATGAGGAGAAACGCATTCTCAACACATTTTCATTCTCTTAAACTAATTATTTCCTCACTTTCTGTCTTTCTGCAACTTGTGTGAATGCGTGTGTTTATGTGTTAGATTAGTTTATATGTCTTAGATTTATCCAATAAAGCCTTATTTATATTGAAAAGAGAAGTATCTTGTGTTTTGTGCTTACAAGTTAATTTCTTAAACTGCCGATCTTGTTACTGTGCTAATTAATAGTGTTTTCACTATATTTTGGATATTAATATCCATTGCAGAGTTGATGTTATATGGCTCGTTCAATGAATCGCTGGCCGTCTCAGTGATCAGCCGTAAAACAGTGATTCTGTCCAAATTCCCTATAAAATCATAAATGATTCCCTTTGAGCTAAATTGACCTGTTTCCCTTACAACCTGAACAATCTATTATGTATAATCTTTTTCTTTTAAGAGATACTATTGATTTGAGTTTTAAAGAGAATATTAATATGGGGTTTTTATCAATAGATCAAGAAAAAGCCTTTGATTGTGTCGACCATTGATATCTTTTCAGTGCTTTGAGTTCTTTTGGTTTTGGTGAAAGGTTTATTTATTGGGTAAAACTGTTATATAGAGATGTTTATGTATTTGTGAAGGTGGGAGGAGGGTTGAGTGCATCAGTTCCTGTAAAAAGAGGAATTAGGCAAGGATGCCCACTCTCTGGACAATTATATAGCATTGCCATTGAACCATTATTAAGAAGAATTAGAAGAGATCTTAAAGGGTTTTTAATAACAAATGATTTTAATTGTAATAAAATTGTGTTATCTGCTTATGCTGATGATATAACAGTTTTTATAAATGGACAAGAAGATGTCATCAATCTTACAAAAAGTATAGAGGTGTATGAAAAGCCATCCACTGCAAAAGTAAACTGGAGTAAGAGTGAAGGATATGCAGTAGGTCAGTGGATAAATCAAAGGTAAGGGGAGAGTTTTGGTCATTAATAATTTGGCTGCGTCCACATTGTGGCATAGGTTAATGGTGGTTGAACCACCAGAAGAATTGGTGACTTCTATACAAAAGAGACTAGTTGATTTCTTCTGGAATAGTAAACACTGGATTGTGCTGCACAACTTTATTTGTCTCCTTGTTAAGGAGGACAAGGACTAACAAACATTAAGAGCAGAATTCAAGCTTTCAAATTGCTTTCAGCCCAAAAACTTTTGTGTAGAAAAGACTTGGTATGGACAACTATGTCATAGGTACAGCAAAATTGACAATTTGGAAGACCAGAAAAAATAAATTGCTATGTATAGGTGGAGTGAACACAGTGAAAATGTTGAAGGGCTTAATTGCAAATAGATTGAAAATTGAATTTTCTTACTATGATTTGGTGGGAGATTTATTAACTTTCAGAGAAAAGTGGTGTGTAGGGGGAATTTCTTGTCTGTGTATTTTTCAGTCTTGTCTGTGTATTTTTGCTTGTCATCTAGTTTCATCTTTTGTTTTATTACTATTTTTCAATTTTCTTCTCATCTGTTCTCACCTTATCGTCTCACATTTTCTTGTTTTATATCTTCCTTGTCTCACTTCATCTCTTCTCATCTCAACTTTTCTCATGTCTTCTCTTCCTGTCACATCTTGTCACTTTTACCTCTTTTTTTTACCATCTTGTCTCAACTTTTGTCTTCTTGTCCCATTCTCTTCTCTCCTTAAATCAAATTTTGTCTCGTCTCTGTCTAAAATGTTTTTATGATAAAAGCTTAGGTCTTATATATACAGAACTTTTGTTTATATTGGTCCTGGTTTTGTTATGTAGACATTTTTCTTTCCCTCCATAATTCCATGTGCATATGAGAGTAGGTCACTGGATTACCTCATATCTGGCATCATGTGTGTTATTTCACAAATTCATGAATTATTCACTCTGACGACTGCATGTAGTTTGCCAGTGGAGTTGAAATGCAGACCAGGGGTCTGTTCGAGTTCGAGTTGTGCCGGTCTGACAGGCTGACTGGTATTATGGGTGGCAGATGTATTGAGACAGAAAGGGAAGAAGCCTCCACAGGGAGAGCGTTCCTTCCCCGGTCAGTCTCCACATGCACATTCCAGCGCGGTGTGCTTGAGGTATCCGGGAGAAAACCGAGGAGATGAATTTCCCAGTTCCAGAGCAGAAGTGTCAGACAGATGCATGCTGGGATAGATCTCACACTTATCATGCCCAGAACATTTCACCTAGAAATAAGACACACCTGGGTTCTATCTCCGTGTGTGTGAATACATCTGTCTCTTTGTCGGACAGATGAGTGTGTCATGTGTATGTTAGTGTGCAAAGAACCAGAGAATATCTATCTTGTACAGTGCCTCTCTGCTTTATGTCCTGCAGCAGGTGCCACAGAATAGGGCAGAAAGTCACATCCATGTAATTGACAGGGACTGCAGGATGGTTTCCTGCACCGTTTGGACTTGAAACACAAAGCATATGTTGTTTGGAGGAATTCACAGGACAGTTCTTCCAGAATGTATACATTCCAGTGCTGCTCAGCCAGCTCTGAACATTCCTCCCAAACCCATGCAAACAGGAAATGAAAAAGATGCAGAGGGGATGGTGTGGTACTTCCGAGTGGAAACTCTCAGGGAGTTGGGTTTGGATGCACGACAACACTTATAGCACATGCACTTAGCCCTGGACGTCTGTTCACTGCGTGCGTTTTCATCTGGACGATCTCATTTTGTAGATGTAATCGTTAGCTAATCCGTTAAAGTGTTCCCTGTTGGACCTTATAACGACATTCAACAGATGTTTTCGTGACATTTATGATGTACTTTAAACACCATGTTTAAAGTAGAATGTAATGCTTTCTAGATGATGCGCTCCTTCACAGATGTCTCAGCATAATGCATGTGCTTACTGGCTAGCATGGCTCTCCTCTAATCTCTTACCAAAAGACATTTTTCTTCTCATGTCAGAAGATAAAACTAATGAAACTTGGCAGCGACTTAAATAAAGACATTTTTAGTCAACTTTGAAGTAAATTCCCTTGAGGTGTATAAACTGTAAATCCAGCCCAACTCCACACGCTCAAAGCTAAAGCGGTTAGCTAGCGCAGGAACATTCTATTAACATGTCTCCTGTGTGTCTAGCAGTGAGCAATCCCATGAGTCTCTCTGTCGTCAGGTGTTTCTCTGTTGGAGATCACTGAAGTTCGTCTAATCCACTTTCGCTAATTAAGATTCTGTTAATGACTTCCTTTTCATGGTTGCTTTGCTGAGGTACATTTCAAACCTGTTCTTTAAAACCTCATCGTAAACGTTAACTTTGATAATGTCACGGGATGCTACTGTGAGGAGCATGGAGCGAGGAACGAAGGAGACCAGGAGTACATCAATCGAGAGATTTTAATGAATTCAAGGGAACACGGAAAACACACATAGCACTCGGACGAACAATACCGGACAAGGAACTTAAAACAGGAAACACTTTAAATACACAACTTAATCAGGGGAAGACGAGACACACCTGGAATCAAGGTGTGAGAAACAATCAGGGAGCAGGAACAGGAAAATAACCAAATAAGGGCAAGGAAGGCACATGGGGAGCAAAACACACAAAACAAGGAACAAAGTCTGACAGATAACGCATCACACACTGTTTTTCTGTGTGCATGAATGATACCTCAGATTGTTCTGTTTGTTGAGGAGAGATATGCTATTAATTTTCTAATCGATCAGACTTTGCTTAAGAAACAATTATTTAAAATATCATCAGATGTGTCACGCTGGTAATTCTGGGAAAATGTGACTAGGTTAAAAAAAATTCTTGTTCTTTTTTACTTCCAAAAACATTACATTGAACAGTATTTTATTGTATGAAATGCAAGGTTAGAACTATTACACTTACCGTTAACCAATTAACAGTTTTTTACTGTAGCATTTTTGCAGTCTTTTATGGTTAACATTTTTACATTTAGCATTTTTACAGTGTAGAAATCAGGCATTTACATTTATGAATTTGGCTTTCATAAAAAGCAACTTGCATTGCATGAAATGCATAAATTTTCTTAGTTCATGCATTACCTGGGACTCAAACCCATAACATACTCTTTGAACTACAAAAGCACAACCAGAAATACATGGAGACTTGAGTGTTCATGTTTATTTATTTATTTATTTTTTGACTGGAGCCAGTGAGCAACACCTATCAACCTTCCAGAGCACTTTAACAACCACCCTGTACACCCTAGCAACCGCATAGCAACATAGTAAACAACAGGAATACATTATTATGGCTACTCAATCTCCACTCATTTTCTTCAGTAAATGTAAACATCTATTTCATTTCCATTATTTCTGCGCACTGTTTTAATCTCATCTACATAATAACTTGGCAATTGATTAAAAAAAGCAAGAACAAAGTGTATTTACTTAGTAATTTTCACATAGGAGTTTATTTTTTCTTTTTGTTAGAAGTTTAAATTTGAGCCCAACCGATATATCGTTTTGCCGATATTATCGACCGATATGAGCCTGTCGCAGATATATCGGTATCGGCGAATATGTCACCGATATGCCGCCGAT
>NW_015637534.1:594266-595153 GCF_001515625.1 Sinocyclocheilus rhinocerous | reverse complement strand
CCGCGGCCCAGAACTCATGCTTATCACATTGGTCACATCACATCACGTGGTGCGACACAATACAATAGAATTCTATTGTATTTTGTCGCGCTGCGCTGCTCGCGTCCGGTGTAGAATAGAACCCATTATAATCAGTGATGTTGTCTACACTGGATGCAGTAAACTGATGCCTCGTTCTATTTATGATGTGCTGACACAAAGTTCAAATGATTTTCAACGGTCGCTTTGTCACGTTCTGTTGCGGCGCAGACACGGTGTCAGCATAGTTTGTAAGTACAGTCAGTAATGTAGCAGATTGAAAAGTTAGTATCTTTCTGCAGTCCAATAGACGGCAGTGTTGAGTGGTGGCTTGAGTCTGTTGAATGGTGATTTAATGCTATGTTGTCACCTAGTTGGAGAGACTCAATGCTAATTAAATAAACAACAATGTCCCCATCTTTTACTCTCACAATGAGCTTATCATATTCGTTTGCTACATTAGTAGGGCCCAATGATTTCCGCGATGCAGAAAACATGGACGGAATCGCGGAATCCAGTCATAAAAACGGAATTTACCGTATAACGCAGAATTTCATGGAATTTCTTATTTTTGATGAATAAATAAAAAAACAGATCAGTACATATATAGACTGTGTCTGTGAATATTAAACTGCAAAAAGACTTATTTAAATATGAATCCTCATGTTCTGCATGTTCATTTGATTACCAGAAAATACACAACACCGAATTTGTGAAAAAATATAATTCATTATTATTTATTCATTTTAGATGTTTACATTTGGAAAAGCTGTGCTTCCTGCATAAACCTGCCCCTGTTGGTTTGGCAGTAGCTTGCTTGCCCTACACAGTTACCTTGTTTAATTTCTTAATTCAAGTTATATATATTT
>NW_015637534.1:587458-594121 GCF_001515625.1 Sinocyclocheilus rhinocerous | reverse complement strand
TATATCGGTATCGGTCTTTTTTTACTCCCTAATATCGGTATCGGCATCGGCCCCCCCAAAAAACATATCGGTCGGGCTCTAGTTTAAATTCTAGAAACAGATATTTGGACACACGAATGGGAAGTGTGTCCAAACTTTTGACTATACTGTACTATAATATAGCCTACACATAAAGAATATCGGCCGATATATCGATATCGGTTTTTTTTTACTCCCTAATATCGGTATCGGCATCGGCCCCCCCAAAAAACATATCGGTCGGGCTCTAGTTTAAATTCTAGAAACAGATAGTTCTTGTCTTGTGCTTTTGTGAAGGCTGAATCCACATAAAGGGATTCTGATGCATCCTTTAAATTCAATGTTTACTACTTTCTTTGTGCTCTTATGCTTTTTTTGGTCCTTTATGGCTTTATTGTGTAACTTTACGGGTCATAAAATTGCATCATGTGTATTTGAGTTGAAAAAGGAAGAGCCAGTGACTGGGTGTGTTCAGCGTGACATTACATTATCACCAGTGCGCACTATAATGAGCACTTATTTTGTCTAGATGCGACAGACAGTTTAATGATTTCTAAGGGGAGGCGATGGGCAGGCTCGCGCCTTCAGTCTCTGAAACAGTACACCTTCCCTTTAGATGTCTCCGCCGCGGCCTTGACAGCCAGATAAGTGCCAGCGGCTGCTTTTAGGCTCCATCTCAGCCGTTACCACTTGGTACATTAACCTGCATGTAGGTGGAGTGGTTAATTTCCTCCAATAACAAAAAAGAAATACTTTTGAAATGGAGACGAAGGTTTCATATGCGTGTCCTTTTGTAACATTCTGCCTTAATGAAAGTCTGGTATGCTGCACAGAGCTAAAGTGCTTCTTTGTGATGCCTTGGTGCAGTAATTAGGAGCGATGTTAAATGCTGTCTGGGATGGAGAGAGGCGTTCGATTGCGCTCATACGCCGCCGTCCTCTGCTGATTAGAGACCTGCCAAACAAAGCTCTTTTGTCTTTTTCAGGGCCACGCATTCTGGCTCATAGTTGATCTGGGGTTGTGGAATATTTCAGCTCACTCTAACTGACTAGGGAGACGTACAAAGCGGGGTAAGAGTAACGTGTCAGTCACGTCAGATGAGAATTCTGAGAGGAGATCTGAAATTGAAAACATCCTATTAAATGCTTGCCAATGATTGATGGTTTTGTCACATCACATCGCTTTGCAGTGGATCCTAATTATTTTGCTTGCTCGTTCTGTTAAAGGGATAGTTCATCCGAGAATAAAACCCCAAATTCATTTACTCATCCTCATGTTCATTCAAACAAAAAAGATTGTCTGAGCAGCTAATTTCTGTACAGTGAACATGTATTGTGATAGTAAATAATACATGCAAAATATTGTGACATTAAAATGATTATTTATTGATATATTCACTAAATATGTAAAATTATTTTAGTAAGTTATATTTACTAAAATAATTTTAAAAAATGATTAAATATAATTTGAACGTTATATGTGTGTGTGTGTGTGTGTGTGTGTATTATAATTTAGAAAGAATTTAATGTAGAATGTTTTTCATTAATTAAGAAGGCATATGAATAAAAAAAGTAACCAATGATAGTGCACTTAGTGATGTTAGACACCAAGTACATACTTGTACCAAGTACTACTTTTTTTAATCTATGCTGTTACAATTCACATTAAAATAATGCCAAATATTGACATGTGACTCTTGAACTATATTCCAAGTCTGTGAGGAATATATGAACAAATAACAAGAAGTTAATAAACAAGAACTTGGTGTTACTGATGTCAGATTTGCACACTATACAATGAAAGATTTAAGACTTTCGGTCTGTAACACACACAATTTGGGCTGTTCCTTGCAGAAAGCCATTAAATGCCTTAAGACGTCTTGGAATATGGTAGACAGGTTCTATGGATTCTCTTTATGCTGATTGATATGTTTTCAGTGTATTCAAACAAACTTGATTCTAGGAGAATCTTCAGATATCCACAGAATGCAAAATTAATTATGGGGTTGGAAGTATGAGTAAATGATAACCAAATCAAGTCATTTGTTGTGTGTTATACAATTGTACTTTTTTGGTCCGTTGCAATGTTCTTTGTGCTGACAGACAGACTGTGTGTTTATGTGTGTGTGTGTGGATGTCAGCTGGTGCCCGGCTGTGGATGGACATTTGAGCCTGTCTATGTTCCTGCCTCCCCTGATCCCTTTTCCTGTGCGAATAACACAAGTGAAAGGCATTCTCAATAGGCTGCATTTCCCACATCAGCACAGGTACTATGTAGACACTGATAAATTTGCCTTAAAGTCTCTCTTGACACTTTCACTTGTTTCTCTCTTTCTCATTTTCTTTCTCTCTCCTACATTCTCTTTCATGTGTTAAGTTTGTCCTCACCTCAGAATTTCTCAACTAGATCTGTCTGCTTTTTCACAGTTCAAATACAAAGTATGTACTAAAGTATGTGTGGGACAATGGGGTAAGATGGGTCACCCCTTTAGAAAGGACCTACAATATCATATACATCTGTATGTGATTAAGAAGAGTACAATTTATAAGCATTTTATATGGTATGCTATATAGGCATTTTTTTAAATATTAATCTAAGCAAATTCATGCAGGTCAAAAAATCTATATATCATACATGCTGGTGATTTGCCAGAGTATAAAACCTGAAAAAACTAATTATTTATCTAAAGATCAGAAATGAATTGTTAAACAAAACATGTTTTCTGCTAATAGAAAACTGAGCCTTTAGTGAGCTCTTTGATACTATTATTGTTTTATTGTTGGGCAAATTGTGTCATTGAACCACTTTTTTTTTTAGTTGTTAGCAGACATCCTGAAATATAATTACACATATTATTTTTTACATTTAAAATGATCATGTCTCAGTATAATTATCTACAGGAAAACTTAAGTAAAAATTGGCACATTTTACGTCATTGTCTCCTACTTAATGGGAAAGTACATACAGTACCTTTGGGTATATAGTACAATAATATGACAGTATTGAAACATATCACATCATGATATTGTGTCTTGATTAAAAATAGACTCCCATTGTGAACAGTTTGTGTCTACAAACTTCCAAAGACAACATTAACACAGCAAAGCACATCTTTGACCTTGCTTTCCTCAAATGGCACATGCAACATATGCAGCCCACAATCTTATTAGTGTGTGTGTGTGTGTGTGTGTGTGTGTGATGCTGTCGGCTAGCTATGCATAAACACGTCTCTCTTTGTATCTTTGTTCTTGAATTGTATTGCCCATTTCCGGCAGTTATAGCCAATCTCCTTGGTTAATGCTCATTGTCAAATGCCTAACAGCATAAGGGTTTTTCTCCAGCTCTTCCAATGATTTTATCAGGCAGATATTTTATCTGCTGGCTCTCCTTGCCTGTTTTTCTGTGGACTACATTAGCTTTTTTCCCCACAGTCTGTGTGGAAACAAGGGGTGGGAGAGAGACCACCTGCTCCAGGAACTCCGCTGTGGCACATGTGAGCCTAATTCTCTCATTGTGTCATTCTTGAGGAAAATTTTGTTTTATTCATCAAAATATTGTCTCTCAGCTGACTATAAATGAATAAATTACATCGTTTGGCACAGATGTTTCTGTTTTTGTCTTGGCAGAGCAGTCAGCTTTCATTATTGTTCAATTTGAATGTTGGTATTTTTCCTGGACGCATTTTTGATTGCTTACTGAATGGAACATTAGAGAGCGTTGTACTGTAGATCCATTAGATGTTTTGATAAGCTGGTTTTCACTTAATTTTATGTGCGCGTATGTGTTCTGATTTGGAAGGAGAAAATTGACTTTGAGAAATTGAGATTCATCATTCTGTAAACAAACACAGATCAAATGTAAAGTTGTGTAAGAAAGAAAGTTTGGAAAAACAGCGTCCCCTCCTTTTTTTTCTTTCTTCCTGGAAGTACTTTCAACACATTTCAGACTTGCCAAAATCAATTGTTGTCATGTTTGTGCATCTGCACGTGATGCCGGAAAAATGTCAGAGAACTTTTGGTTGTCTTTTAATCAAAAAAAGAACTCTGCATGAGGACCCTGCTGTGTCCTTAGACATTCTGTCACTTCTCATGCTGTTTCTCTTCCCTCTTTCTCATGCACTCTTGTAACTCTTTGCCAAGTCAAATCAGTGTTATTTGTGTAGCACTTTTCATGGTACATATTGTTCCAAAGCAGCTTTTCATAAAAATAGTGCTTTAATACCCCTAGTGAACAAACCAATGGTGAATGTGGCAGGAAACATCTCAACACAACATAACAAAGAAAGATTGGGTTGAACCAAGACTGTATGTATGTATATATATATATATATATATATTAGGGATGGAACGATTACCGGTTTCACGATAAATCACGATAAACCGTTACATCCCTAATATATATATATATATATATATATATATATACATACAATATTTATAACATTTTATTTGTATTTTTAATGTGATTATTTTACTGGTCAAAGTCTATAAAGGCCCAAACAGCATTAAAATCTAAATTATGCAATGATGTGATTTAAGCACCAGAAAATCTGACAAATTTTGGAGTCTTATGACAGACGTCACCGCCTTCCCCTGTCAGCGATTGTCTTCTGCCCGGTGTTTTCCGCCTGTCATTTACATGAAGTTGGCATTTTATGTAACTTTTTGACGGCCTCACAGCAACTCACGCGTTAAATATCGCATGCGATTTATCGTGCAGCCCTACTATAAATAAATCAAAACGACGGTGGGGGGTGGTGCCGCGGAAGGCACCGGTATAACCGAAAACACCGTCTATCGCAGCAAGCCTAATCTGCGGTTACAGCAGAAGTAAATAAGTGTTCCAAGAGGTTTAATAGCAGAAATGTGAGGCTTGTATTTTTGTTAAAGCACCCGTTTATTATTTGAGCTAAATCATCCTTGAAAGGATCATTTTCCTTACAAGCAGATGAGCTTCTGGTTTGGCGTTAATGCAACTTAATTCCTGACAGTGGATTTTGGTACCTTTCTGGTATCTTTGTGAATATAATTGGGATGTTTTCTTGCGTTATTTGGTCATGCGATTGAAGTTTGATTGGATTTAACTTTCCACAGACAAGATCAGTAAGTGATTTTGTCGATTATGTATACCTTTGAATGACTGTGTATTTAATTGCCTGGCCTTGTACTTCAGTTGTAAATGCCTTACTGTATTTGAGATTTTTGCTTCAAATTATTTTCTGTGGTAACCGTAATCGACATTAAGCCACAAATGCTGTCGATAGACCTTAACTGTTTTGACCATGCAACACTCCTTTATGAAATCATTTAATATTGTGCTGTTAATTAAGATATTGATTAATATGTAAGCAGTGAAATCAGTCTTGGAGGGCTGTAGGCAGTGAAGCGTCTCTCCCTGTCTGACTGGTATAGACTGCAGCTGGTGGTAAACGTGTCTCCGCCACACAGATGAGGAGGAGGAGGAGGAGGAGGAGGAGGTCCAGCTCTGCAGCTCTTCACCTCTGTTGTGAGTCTCATTTGAGTGGTCAGCACATGTCTGGATGGTGACCACAGTGCTAATGGTCTGAGGCGGTTACTGAGGGGGTGATTCTCAGCGACGAAGTATCACTCAGAGATCACTTGAATCTGAATTGCTAATTAAATGTAATGTAAGGAGACAGAACTGAAATTCAAAGAATCTTGTATAACTGTAATTTTGAACAAGAATAGCAAAGTTTGTCATGACAAACTGGAAAGGTTGACTTGACAAAGCCTTGTTTGAAAGTTTTGAAATAGCGTGAATGGATAGACAGTCAATAGTGTGAAAAGCCATTTTTAGCAATTTGTGTTTAGTTTTGTATATTTTATGACATTTTATAAATTAACTTTTAACTCCAAAAATACATTACCAATGAATTTCTAACATTTTTATCAATTTATATTGTGAAAAGTACCACACATATATTAATTGGATTAACTTGACATACTTTTTTATTTATTCAAAGTAAATATTACACATTTGCATTTTTTAACACCAATGTATAAAATTGAGCATGACAATATATAATTGGTTAAAAATGATTGTGTAATATTTACTGTGTGTGTGTGTGTGTGTAATATAGTAAGTAGTTGCCTTTGTATTTTAGGAAAGGGATCATATATTAACTTTAATATCCCTATTTTTTTTGGCAACATTAGATTTTATTTTCTTGTTAAATAGTACAGACAAGTACTATCACAGACAGGGAATAAATGTCATTTGAAGGTCATTTGTATGGATTGCTGATTGTTTTCCGTTTGTCGCAATTGGGTTGCTGTGGAAACCAACCTTTTGGCTTCAGAGAATGTGAAGCAATGCTTTTCTTTCTCTCGGCTGTTCAGGTACAGGAAAGAGCAGTGATAGCCTACCACGAATAATGACTTCACTCATTTGCAGGATCTCTCAGATGATGCAACGATTATAGATTTTGTTGGTACGATTATCGTCTGAGAAATAATCACGATTTCACGATTATGACGATTATTATGCATTTATTAATTTCACAAAATTATTATTGTATAAAATCACATGGACACTCTTTAGATAATAAAGTGTTATTTATTGCTGCTTTTAGAAACAGAAATAACACAGTAACCAATAATACAGCACAACATAATAATAATAATA
>NW_015637534.1:583590-587247 GCF_001515625.1 Sinocyclocheilus rhinocerous | reverse complement strand
TGTTTCAGAAAGGCGGGGCATAGAGGAGAAACAATAATGTACAGTATGTGGAAAATAATGTGTTTTTTTAACCTTAAACCACATAAATATATTTCATTACACCAAATACATAAAATAATGTTCTTTTTAGCAACGTCATATGACCTATTTAAATAACACCCTGGTCATTCTTGGTGTACCCAAAATGGTCTCACACTATCGGCTTCAGTCATTTCTCTGGAAATAAAGGATCGCTGTTTGGTTCCTCTGTCATAGTTAATCTAGTGTGTGTAGTAGCCTCCGTGTCTCTGATAAGCACAGCATTTTAAGGTGGTGCACCACTAGTGTAACTTTGTTTTTGTTTTGCGCAAGTTGCAACTTTTCCGTTCTGTGCAACAGAAACACTCGGTGTAGCGGAGCCTTTACGATTAATTAACCGTGACATTTTAAAGCGCGGTTAATTGTGAAACCGGTTAATCGCTGCATCCCTACTCTCAGATCGCCTGAACCTCCTCATTCACAGCACCGGGGTCTCTGTTAAGACGGGTCAAAGGAAGGTTAGTTTAGAAGGAGGATTTCTTCGGTTTATAAGAGTGAGAAAAGACCTCAGTAATGGGAACAGCACTCGTGCCTGAGGGAAGCACTCTTCGTATCCTTTTTACACCATGTGAGCTGCTACTGCACCAAACTCCAGATGACTAACATCTCTTCAAATCAAACACACGTCTGTCCCGGTCTAATTCAGTCATGAACTAAACCCTCCAAATGCTCTGACGAAAGCACATCTCCAAATGTCCCAAACTAAAGCACATTTCAGCTCTCGAGTGCTCTTGAGAAAGATAGTGGGTGAATTCAGACGCTGTCCTAATTTGAGAGCTCCAGCGAGGGAAGGAGCCGCGGGCGTACATGGAGAGCCCGGTAACGTGCATGGAGTCCCAATTGTGATGTCTACCTTAGATGCCCACGTATATGAATAACCTCCACTCTCTGGTTGCCACAACCATTCAAATCAGCTCCTTGACATAGCACCGCCATTTACATACATGGATTGGAGTTTTTTCTGCTTTAGAGGATGTGAGAGTTAGAAAAAACCCTCTGGTTTTAGACTTTGAAAAGATCTCTGACCTTGGTCCATTTGATCTCGATTTTTTCCTTTTTTTCAGATGCTATTCCCGAGATGAGTGCAGAAACCTATCCGCATTCAATGTGTGCCATGAAAATTTGATTAGACTGTATTTTTCTTACTCTGAAGAGTGTCAAATGTGCCGCATACATCCCTAACTCTTCTTATCCTCTGAACTTATGACATAATCGGGATACTTGTGGCCAAACAAAGATGTCAACAGTGGCCAAGGGGATCAAGAGCGACTCAAATCAACTTTGGGTTTTCTCCTCCGGTCATCTCTCATTCTCTTCCAACGTTGCTCTCTGAAGATATTCTCGGAGCTCTACCCGCTCCGCCTCGAGTCACAAATTCTCTGCTCTTTGTGTTCTCTCTCTCCCGTGCTCTCAAATTTTTCTGTCTTCTTCCTTGTCCTGTATTTCTCCCTCAAGCATTGTCCCACTATGAATATAAATAAGGCAGAGAATATTAACAGTCTCTCTGTTCTCTCATCCTCTCAAGCTTGACTAAAATAGATGTTTACATGGGCTCGCAAATTTAACATCAGAGTGAAGAATATGGGGGATTTTTAACAGTGAATGCTTTGATGGCTTCCACTTTTAGAGCGTGCAGGTAGATTTGCATGTTAATATTCACCTCGCTGCAATGGAGAGCTACAATACGGCTCTGAAAGTGATGCGCCGGCATCTATTGGGAGGGAAAACTCGGGCCTTCGGATGACAACAGCTCGCAGAGAGCATCTCGCTCTCCTCTCTTTAGTCAACCGCCTTCACTCGTGTAGCTCATATCAACTTTTTTTTTCAAAGAAGTCTCAGAATCAATGCGAAAGTCCTTTTCTGCAAACGTGCACCATGGGAGAGCAAATCAATAGAGAGCATGCCATTATAGCGCATCCACCTTGTAAATGCAAGATGAAGTACTGACATCCTTTCTACACACTTTCTAAAGTATCTATCTGCTTGTTTCCCTTCACAAGACCTCCACCTCTGTGAAACAAATAAAAAGCATGTTTTTGGTGGAGTTGTTCTTTCCACTACTTTCAATGCATCATCGGTCCCACAGTCTCTGCCTCTCTGCCCCCTTCATTAGTTCTACTTCCTCTCATAGAGACCGGAGTCCATTTGATTAAACATGCTCTCAGAGGCCTCGGGCCCGGGTATTTGTTCCCCCCTCCTGAAAGCAGCCTCGTCTCTCTTCCCTTCCATGTTTTTTATTTTTTTTATTTTTATGAGGGATATGTATTTGTATTTGTTTTGGCTTTTGTTGGTCCCCAAACAACAAACCATGTGTCTCAGCATTTATCTTGCTGTCCTGTGACATAAGAGTGCGGGGAGAATTTTGGCCTCTTTGTTGTTGTCTTCAGGTTTCAGCTCTCTCAGGCTGCCGGGTTACAAACTGCAAAAGGCGATCGTAATCACTTTTGGAGCGTTCTGCTCAGAATTTGAATAAAGACATTGCTGGCTTGGCTTAGAAACTGACACGCAAGTAATATCTGGTTGTTCTCTCTCTCTGTGTTTGGTTTCAGATTTATCTCACTGTTTCTTTATGCTAGGAATGTGGTTGTGAGACATCACTGCAGGATGAGACTCAAGAATGTTGTGTTATGTAATGTTATGCAGGAGACGTGTTTAAATAGTATTCATTATCTTGCTTGCACAGAATCCTTGAGGCATGACCTGCAACTTGTGTTCTGCTAGTGGCACCAGAGCTAGTTTTCCGGAGACAAGGGTTTTCAGATTGGGATGCTAGAGGGTCTGTGGAAATTTTCAGAAAATAACTTATTTAAAAGAAGAAAGAAAAGAAAACAAAAGCAGAAAAGAGTTACATTTACTCTACTTGTTTTTCTTCAGTCTTACACATATAGCAGTACTAGGGTTGGGAATCGAAAATCGATTCCGATTCCAGAATCGGATACTTAAGGTCAGGAATCGGATACTTGTTGTCAAATTAAAATTTCGATTCCACCTATCGATTCCTATGTGCTTTTTTTTTCTTCATCTGTGTGGACCGGACCTAGCGATCTGCCAGGACCTTGCTTGCTAATCTAAGCGCTCCAAAGTTTGGCTACATTTGCAATCAGAAACAAAAAAAGCTAAGTATAATATCTGTGATAGCTAAACATGTTGCAAGAGAGGTGTCACCACCAACATGACACAGCACTTTAATTTAATAGATCGTTAAAGATCGTGAACACGATTCAAACCAACGTGATTCTATTCCTAAATTACAATGATTCGTCTGTTTCATTCCTCCACCGTGTGCGATCAGTGTTGTGATTACTTGTTTCGTCCGTGCAGAGTACGATCACGCCAGTGTGATTTGAACATTTAAGTTTACGTTCGCGCTGCCATTGACCTAAAGAGAGCAGCTGTCTGTCATGAACGAAATAGCTTCACAGTCTTTTCAGCCACACAGTATCATTATTTCTGTTACAAACATTCAAATCACAGAAGTACTAGGATAAAAGTTTATAGTTCAGATATAAACTTTGTGTACAATGTGTATGGTAGCGATTAAAATAGAGTAAATCACTTTTTGAAAGTAATTTGACACTT
>NW_015637534.1:553347-583364 GCF_001515625.1 Sinocyclocheilus rhinocerous | reverse complement strand
AAGTTTACGTTCGCGCGGCCATTGGCCTAAAGAGAGCAGCTGTCTGTCATGAACGAAATAGCTTCACAGTCTTTTCAGCCACACAGTATCATTATTTCTGTTACAAACATTCAAATCACAGAAGTACTAGGATAAAAGTTTACAGTTCAGATATAAACTTTGTGTACAATGTGTATGGTAGCGATTAAAATAGAGTAAATATAATTCATAAATTACATGTGATTTTGTTTAGTTGTCTAATGATTTTTCTTCAGAATCATGAGAGAACCACAACTTCCATTGGGGGAAAAAAAAACTCAATTTATCCAGAATCATGCAGTTCTATTTTGCACACAAACATCTCTTAAAGAGTCCAGTTTTTATGTAGCCTGTTGATTTTTGTTCATGGTATTCAGCTCCAATAAATGGTTTGCAAAAAAGAGACATCATTATTATCATTATTTAATCACATTGGAATCGAAAAGAATCCGAATCGATAAGCAGAATCGGAATTGGAATCGGAATTGATAAAATTCAAACGATACCCAACCCTAAGCAGTACTCTCAGTGATGGGTAGGAAAAAATGATTGTAAAAACAGACCTTTTATAGAATGTAAATATTTTCCAAATGTATTGAGAAGACCTTATATTTGGTTCTTTAAACCTTTGGCCTAGACTGGCAAAGAGTAATTCGGGAACTAATAGCAGAACCACTGAAATCTCACACTTTAATTGGACCAATTAGTCTCCTTTGTCTATGATTTAATGTGACAATTTTTTTTATATTAATGTCTCCATATTAACCCAAGGCTTCATCACCTTAAAAAAAAAAAAACACTAATTCGCATTCACTGCATGCCCAAAGGCTGAATCCCATTCTTCTAGCTTTGTATTAATTCCCCCTAATGGTTCAGTAAATGAAAGTATCGAAACGAGAGCCACCTCCTTCCCTAAACCCTCATTAACCCTTCAGGAAGGCACCCGAGTGTCAGGACCCCCCTCCTCTCAAAGACCCCTAAAACCCAAGTCTTTAGGAGAGGAATCTTCAAAGAGGGAAAAGGATTTAAGGATGACTGTTCAGTCTTTTAGGGAATGGGGCTCTTGAGACTTCGATACAGAGGAACCCGAAGATCTTGATTAGCCACATATGAACGTCTTGTGCAAGAGGTTAAATCCCTACTGGCGCAGTACCATATACCTGAAAGACATTAGCATTAGCATAGACTGATCAGAGCAATTAAGGTCTAGAGGAGTCTTTGTTGAGGACACTGTCATAAGCTCTCAGCTTGTTGTCCATCAAGAAGGGGACGTGAGGGATAAGGATGGCTAAAGCAAGCCAGGCCAGAGGCGCACAGGGTCTCCCCTCAGGGGGGATCCAAGCTACCATCTGAGCCTGGCTCCGGATATGCTTTTTTCCCCCACCTTCTCAGTCTTTTTTCTCCTTTATCCGTGAGATGGCTGGTCTGGTGGGAAGGAGAGCCAAGCTGACAGCTGCATTTATGCTGGAATTCCTCAGCATCTAATCAGGGGTGGTGGGGGCAGCGGAGAAAAGTGTCTGTTCCGTGTATGTGCGTGCGGGAGGGATGTCTTGATGGTTTCTGGCAGGCCGAAGGGTAGGAGGTCACGAAGCTTAAGGATAAAATAGAAAATGGCCCCCTAAGCTGGTTTACGTTTCAGTGGAGAGAATCTGCCTGTCAGAGTCTGTCAGATCACTTGGATTGTCATGTGATGATGCAAAGGCTTTTGCTTTGCCATTTTCATCCTCCGTTCTGCCTTCCATTCTTTATCTCTCTCTGTCAGGAAAGTGGCCCTCGAATGATTGACAAAGGATTGATTTGTGCACATTATACGATCAAAGCTGTATTTAATGGCTTTGTCTCGAAGTTTTCTGTTCTTCTTTGTGCCAGTAATTTCTATCATCACTTCATCATGCCATCTGTTGCCTGCTGATGCTTCTTTAATACATTTTGCAGTATTGATAGCTGTTCCTCTGGCACTCCAGACAACACACACCATTAACAATGATAGAATGATTCTGAAAAATATTTGAAATATTATAAACAATATGTAGTATCTATCTATCTATCTATCTATCTATCTATCTATCTATCTATCTATCTATCTGTCTGTCTGTCTGTCTATTATCTATCGTGTGTGTCCGTACCCACTGTGTATATATATATATACACACACACATATATATATTTCTGAAATATATGGATATAATGAAGATGAAAAGTACAGCATTTTCTGTAAGCAGTAATAGGATGTGTGTTATTCTGATTATTGGCTCTGTATTACGTCTTGTCTCCTGTTATTGCCTTAATGCATCACTGTCAGGGTGGAAGCGGAATGCAGCATTCTTTCTGTCTTCAGCATCTCCCGCTGTTTGTCCCGCTTTCAGATCCAGTTCAGTCTTACCTGGTCATGTCCCCTGGGGTCTAAGCCACCGTCCTCAGCAGTGTAACCTTTCATCACTCTGACCTTAATCTCTTGATTAGCCGGTCTCACTGCTCATCACCGCCATCCTGCCTGCAGGCCCATATGCACACTGGCACAGAGCTGAGTCCTGACAGCCAGCTGCTCTTTTTCTCTAAAATCAGCTCTGTTAGGAACTTTTTCTCAGAGTTCATTGCTTTTCTTCAGATAGTAGTGCTGAAAATGCAGGGCGCATTGATTACGCAGTGTTTTTCTTTTGCTGTTTTTCTACAAACTTCTTTAAAAAGTTAAGAATATTTTGATAATTTTATCTCTGACTTTCATTAGAGTGTGTGTATATATATATATATAAAAAACACCTCAGACAGACTTTATTGATCTGAGGGGAAAAATTAAGGTAGAAAGACCAAGATGGCTGAGATTGCTGCTGTTTTGCTGACTGTGTTTATCTCACATCGATAACATTAGCCTGAGGAATTGTTGTTGGCATTATGAACTAATCCCTATTGATGAAACCGATTTATCTAGACAAGACAAACACAGTTCATAAAGGTATAAAACCTGGTGTAGCAGACTTTAGACAAAAGTGAGTATGCAGTTTATTAGTTCGTTTGTTTGTTTATTTATTTATTGTATATTGCCTTCTGTTTTCATTTTTGAGTGAACTATCCCATTAATTAATTTTTTATTAATATGGATTTTTTAAAGATTATTATTATTTTTTAAAATTTTTAATTAATATTGAAATTCGATTTTTTAAAACTAATACGAAACTATAACTGCCAGTAGGTGGCGGTAAATATCTTAATGAATAGGTCATTGAGCCGTTAATTTAGCATTCATTTATTCAATTCATTCATTCATTCATTCAAACTGTTGATTCATTCAGGGATGAAGTAAATAGCTCTCTTTATGATTGGGCCATTAAATCATTGGTTTACCCAATTCCTTCAAAACGTGGATTCTTTCAGAAATTGTGTGTTGCTTGGAGATGCACAACAGTTCTGCTGTGGCTTTAACAGGTCATATTTGCGATGGCAAAACTGAGCAAAACCATTCAATATTGTGTCTAAAGTATAACACAATATTAACTTCTTATTTATTGAACTGTTTGATTTATTGAACTATAAAATCAATATCACATTTGCACTCATGTTATTTGGGACAAAAACAGCACTCGTGTGATATTGCACTCGTCGCTCATATGATATTGCTTAACTATATCATATGATATAAGCAGGCTCTGCATACTTTCGAATCGCTCTCGTGGTACTTTGATGTCAGACACTGATCGATCTTCACAGCGCTGCTTTAAGTCGAGTGCAGCTTATTAAATGTAAGATGATGTACGTGGGGCGGGAGTGGGGTGGAGCAGCTGCATTAATTGCATTAAAAATGTTAACGTGTTTTTTCCATAACTAATTAATTAAATTAACACGTTAAATCAACACACTTAATACTTCCAATTTGACTTCCCTCCTGGTGTGGCCAAATTCAAATTTCAGTTTATTAATTTAAAGGTAGATTCTAATTTTTACCCAACCCTATGTTGTAACAGAATAACCCTAGTCCTAATCTCTGATTATATTATCAAGACTTTTCCTGTCAGAAAGCACAGACTTGTCATAACAAAAAAAATCCTGCACTATTATCTGGCCATGTGGGGATACTTTGCTCTTTTTAAAGTAGAAACATGGCAAGAGGATTCTCTCCGAAGGTTTTGGCTTCAATCAGGAACTGAAACAGCTGAATATCTTAAGAGAATGATTTGGGAGAGAGCACAGTCAAAGCACACACTTTGTCCTCTAGCTTAGTGTTCAGACACATGGTGCCCTTGAATCCAGGAACAGCGGTACACTGCATAGTGAGGATTGACCTGAAACAGCACGGTCACGTTGTGACTTCTAAAGAACCAATCTTGAATAGAGAGAGTCTTTATGTCCTGTAAGTGACAGGGTTTTAGCGTGAGAGGGCAAGAGATTCAGAGAGAACAGCTGGTCTAGTTGTCAGTCGTTTTTGATAACTGAATAAAAAGTTTGTCTTTTCGCAGAAAACTCATTATCTCTAACTTCCCTGTATGCCAGTAACTCATTATTAACCTCTCGAAGCTGTTATCCTCATACAAAATTGCTGTTTTCACAGTAAAGCTACAGTTCAGAGCCTTAGACAGACTCCCAAAAAGTGGGTCATTGCAGACGATAGGATAGTTGATTCAAACAAAGCAGGTAATGCGTCTCCTCGTAGCCAGGCAGAGCGAGTCACAAAAGGGCCAGCGGAACCGAGGTGTCGAGAGGGGGGTCCCCGGGGGGCCGGTCCGGTTCTCCTAGGCTTCAGCAGTGTGGTCTCGGTTTAATGCAGCTCGCCACAATGAGCCTCTTTCACCCACAGCTGTGTAGGAGCACATTCAATCTCATAATGAGCCCTCTGTGCGTCAGGAATATTTCACAATGTTTTTGTACACTCGAACAATATTTGGTCACGTATCATTGCACGACATCGTTGCGGAGAGGTTTCTTAGTGTGCATTTGCATGCATTTTGATGTTATAAGCAGCCTCATCATGATGTCATTTTGTCGGCAGCTACCCAGACACACTCTCGCACTCTTCCTTCTCAATTATACATGCAAATCTTCATCAGAGAAACTCCCAGACACCTACATGTTCATTGGAGTATGAAAAAATGTGAGAAGAGAGGCTAACACGAAATAAGATGAGGTAGCATGGGATATTGGACTGTCTTTGTACCAAATATACAATACCAATTTGATGTGACGAGTTGGATTTTATTAAGCAATATTCTAGGTTCAATACAAGATCAAAGAATAGTTCACCCAAAAATGTTAATTGCCACAATGCCACAAAAAGCTTAATGGCACAGTTCACCCAAAAATGAAATATTTGTCATCATTTACTCACGCTCATGTCATTCAAAACCTGTATGATTTTCTTTCTCTTTTGGAAGAAGGAGGTTTGGAACGATATGATGCTGAGTAAATGATGAAAGAGTTTTCAAGTTTTGGGAAGTAAATGTTGGAGTTAAATCGAAATGTTGTAAATTTTTGGATAATTAAATGTGAAAATTATAATTTTATAAAAACACTTACATTATTTCTGCTAAAACATGCATTTGAGCTATAAAATGTCATTTTTGCTGTCATGTTTTGGTTTTATGTTGTCATAAGTAAAATTAGATATAAAATTAGAAAGGTTAATAATATTTTTTCTAAACTAAAATCATGTTAACACGCAAAATGTTTTTTTTTGGCTGTAATTTTTGAAACAATTACCATTTTAATGTTTATAGATTCGCCCCATTCACATTCACATTCATTTTAAGTGCCTCATTGGTACCCTGTTTTTTTTTTTTTTAAATAAAGAAAATAAATTTTTTGAGATGAGCATTACGCTGCAAATGCTGTCGTTTTGAGCTTGTCTTGTATTAAACCCATAATATTCTTTTAAGTGTTTCATTTCACAACTGAATCTCTCGAACTACTAAGTAAATAAATGGATTTTGCAGATTTGCTTATTTACTCCGCTGTGAAATACAGATGTTTATGCATCGTTGATCTCATGTTTGGGTAAAACTGAGCCTAACGTTTATGCCTTCAGCGAGATTTCTCACTAATGCTTGGTTGATGTAATCCCCCGAGCACTAATCCTGATGTAATGATTGTCAAATGCTACCATAACATCATGTCGGCCCAGTCTCTCATTAACTGATGCTAAATCTAGTGCAGGCTTGGGAAAACGGGGACCGGCCCCCAAATGACCCACACCCCTCTGTCTAAACCTTTCCCAGGACGAGGGAGGGCTTTTCCCCTGCTCTCGCCCCCTTTCAGCCCTGTTCATTAGCCCAAAAGCCCCTGCCCATGCAACAGAGACATGTTTGGCAGAATCCCCACCTCACCGATTCAGGATTAATTGGGCATGGAGCAGAGACTTGAACATGTAGCATGAAACACCCTTCCTCCCCTCCACTCAGTTTAGCAGCCCCGAAGGGACAGCAGTCAGGGTGGAAAATA
The DNA here is from genome assembly GCF_001515625.1 of Sinocyclocheilus rhinocerous. NCBI lineage: Eukaryota > Metazoa > Chordata > Actinopteri > Cypriniformes > Cyprinidae > Sinocyclocheilus > Sinocyclocheilus rhinocerous. The sequence goes on along the minus strand of NW_015637534.1, from coordinate 576,920 downwards.
GACAGCCTCGAGCATCTTGGCCCGGCTGGGTTCTTTAGCAGAACTGCGCTAGATGCTGACAAAGGCTCTGCTGTAGGTTTTAGCTTGTTTGTCCTGAATAGGCGTTTTGTTTGTCCTTTTTTCTGTAGATGAAGCCAATCTGTTTGGAAGTTTTCTGCAGTATCAAGGTGGTGTTTACTTTCCTCAGTCTTAAACCTGATCTAATTTATCCAAATGAGTTATAGATAGAATATAATTTCAGCTACCCCGAGAAAAATGTATTGCTCAGAGGTTGATTGTATTGCTCAAGAATTTCATGTACATATCAAGTATGACAGAAAACAGAAATTAGATTTTTACATTTTTCTAGAAAAAATGAGAGATGATATTATTATTATTATTATTATTATTATTATTGTTATCAAGGAATATCAACCATTTTTTTACATCCATGTTTTAATTTATACCGTATAGCAACTTGTTTGACAAAAAAATAGCAAAAATGCAATATTTTGTGGTAAATTAGTTGTCATGATTTCATTTAATTACATTTTAAAAGATTGCATACATTTTCAAATTTCATTGGACACCTTTTTTTTTTTAAATAATTGTAATTAAACATAAAACACAAACTCTGGGAAACAATAAAAACTGATTTCATGGGAAATAAAAGGTAACACGTTTTGTTTATATTCCTTCACCATTAATGGTATAAATATATTATGATGCATATTGATATTGAATGATATGGAAAAAATATTGTGATAACATTTTTGGCCATATAGCCCAGCCTTAGTTGCGGCAAAACAGCCTATAATATTCTGATCACTAGATATGGGGTGGAAAATGTTCGAGTTTATATTGAGATTTTTGACCTTTGATTGCTTAGATTTGCCATGATACCAAAGTCTGCAGAGTTTGACATTATTGAGATCTCTTCATGAGAGACCCGTTCTTTCAGCTGAAAAATCTGAGAATATCAAGAAAAAGTTTCCATTTTCTCTCCATTCATTTAATCTTGTTGTCTTGGAGAAACTCTTTGTGAATGTTTTTTTTTCTTCCCTACTGTTTTATTTTTAAATTGGTTCACATCATCATTGCTTGATTTACACAGGAAATTGAAGCCATGTTCTTATCATTACCTCCCTCACATCCTGCTTTGCTCTAGTCTACAGGACATCCTGTTACAGTGGGATCAGTTGTTCCATTCTACAGTATAATTTGCAGCAAAAAAGTCCTTCTCACTGTGTACTGCACCACTGACATCTTTCTGGCCCTTTGACCTAGTCCTTGTGTCGATGATCCCTATCCGTCAGGCTGAAACCGTAGCACAACTAGGTGATTCTCCCAGTGAATCCAGAGACGGCCATTTTGGGCCACGGCCATATCCCATTAGGAAGATGTAATTACGGCTGTGAGGTGGCATGGGTTGTCCAGTGCACCGCGCCATCTGCTCCCTCGGCCTGGCAGGTACAGCCACAAAGTGTCCATCCTGTAAGTGGCACTTTATTGGATTGGTAGAGAGGATCATCCCTCAGTTAATCAAACACTGTGTCGGAGGGAAGCCTTTGTTCATGCAAGCATGCGCAGGCATGAGTAGCTCAGAGGAAGATAAGAAAAGCAGTCCCCTAAGGCTGCTCGGTGTCAGCAGAGGGCTCTGCAGCAACTTGTGCATCATCTCAAAGATGAGAGGTCATGCTGCAGGACACATTTTTAGAAAAGCTTTTGCTTTTTTAAAACTTTGTTGCTAATATAAAATAAACCTGCAGAATTTGGTAAATTTATTAAAATTTTTGAAGTATCATTTCTATTGTGTTATGCCACTGCAAGGTAAAGAATTGCCATTCCAGTGGTGAATCATTTTAATTTAATAATTTTATATTTTTTATTTATTTAATTATTATTTATTTTAATATTTTTTTGCTTAATTTTTTTATATTGTGTTATTATTTCTGATATTTTTTTATTATTCATTTATATGGAGCTTCCTGTAAAATGGCTCTGTAAAATTTCTAAAAAAAAATATATATATATCAGGGAGATGTGTTTTTAGTTATGTTTTCTTATTATTTCTTATTCTATTTTTTTCTATTATTCATTCTACAGAGCCTCTTTTAAGACACATTTGTAGAATTTCTTCTCAACAATTATTATGATTATTATGAAGATGATGATGATGATGATGAATGTTGTTATTATTATTTATCTTTAAGGTTTTTTTTTTTTTTTTTAACAAAGCAATTCCACAGAGGTGTTTCATAAACCTGAAGCAACTTTCTTTCACTAACTTTTAGATTATTTCCTAGTGCACATTTCCGAGTAGAGCTGAAAAGTGATTAAGGTACTGTGAGTCAGATGGCCTGCGTAATAATCCATGTACATGTAGAACCCACATAAAGAGCTGAGAAATTGCATCTCATCTTAACAGAATTAAGCCTAGCGGTACGCCATGTAATTTGCTTTCTCCCAATGTTCCAAAGTCTATTTTGTATTCTGATGACCATTTACATTAGTAGTGAAGGATAAAAGAAACTTCATCCTGAAAAGCGTCAGACTTGAGTGTCTGGAATCTATGCATTGTGGATTTGTGTTGCAAATGGCCCTAGCTTTCTGCATCAAAGCCAAGCGTTAATCCTTGCCGGAAGGTTCCAAGTCTCTGGTCTTGCTCTCTCTAACAGCACCATCTGTCTCTGTATTAGCCTCATTAAGGGCCTGTTAACTATGTCAAGGCTTGCGTAGGCCACCAGGACACTGCCGTTCATCTACCCATCCAACCTGCACCTTCTCCTTTACGCTCAGTTCATCTGCTGACCCTGGCCTGGTGGCTGGAGATGATGGCTGTTGGCAGGACTCCCGTTATTCATGAGGTGTGATCACTCACTCAGAGATAATGTGTGGGAATATGTGGCTTCCTTACGCAGTGAACCGTAGAACGACACTGTACATAGACTCCGGTGCATCATGTAAAAATAAATAAATAAAAAGTGTCCAAGGCATATTTTAGTCCAGTGTTATTTTAGTATTATTGTGATGCTGTTACAGTTTTTAACACTATTTTGAAGTTTTTTTGTTTGTTTTCAATTTTATTTGACTTAATTTTGTAATTAGTAATGTAGTAATTTTTTGTCATTTTTATTAGTTTTTGTTTGTTTCAGTTTTTATTTCAGTTTTAGCTTTAGTTATTTTAGTTAATTAAGTGAAACTAAATAAAAATGAGAAATATTGTCTTGACAAATAGCTGAAATAAGTTCTAGTTCTTTTATATATTTTTTTAATTAAATAATTTTTATTTAATTTCAAGTTATGAAAACTTTTTATGGTTTTATTTTTAGTAACATATAATAACCCTTTATTTTACTCACAGAGAACAAAACTATTGCTTCATTGTAGATCTCCAGAAAAATTGTTGTGAATATAGTATTCAATATATTCCTTTGAACAGTTTTTTGTTTGTTCGTATGTTTTTGTATTGAGGGTGTGTAACAATTCATCTTTGTGATAAATATTTCTATGCAGATGGCTCTATTTTAGGCCTGTCAGGCACTCATCCAGGCATCTGCATTTGTCAGCTTGTTCTGTTGTTTAAAATATGAACACTCAGTATTCTAAACTACTTATAAATGTTTTGGGTCATTTCTTTCTGGGACCTTTTGTCGCACGATTATGGAGAATATGAGCAGAGGAGTCCTGTCACAGTGTGTCTGTCCCTCAGGCTGACGGCTGTTGTATTTTTTCATTCTGTCACTTATTTCAGTGGACTTTTTTCTCTGCAGGGGGCTAAAATGTCAGTTACATTTGAGAAGTGCTCTGCAGTTGGCAAACACACACACACACACACACACACACACACACAATTATGAGTCAAATATCTCACACCTGAACCATTGGAGGAAATCTTAGTTTGAACTGGCCTCTCTATTCTCTCTCCTTCTCGTTTTCTGCAATGCACATGGCCATTCCAGTCTCTTTTTCTTTTGCTAGATATTTAGCTGGTGTGCTTCCAGGGGTATGGCATGAGAGAACACATCCCAGAACATTCCATTAAAAAAACAAAAACAAAAAAAAACAGATTGGCATTGCCCTGGTTCTGGAAATAGCTGTCTGCCAATGCTGGATCGACATTCCTGCTTATACCAACACCTGCAGGTCACTTTCTGAACCCTTATTACCACTGCAATACATGCAGATCTATACAAGGGTCTGGAAGTTACATGTTTTTTAATCCTATAATAAATCAAAAGCTTAATAAATCTATAAAGCTTTGATTGGTTAATCGGAGCCATGGCCCAGTGGTTAGTACAGTAAGCTGTGATTATAAGGGCAAGTTGGAATCTGGCTTACAACATTTTCTGATTATGTCCCCTCGTCTTTTTTCATATCATTTCCTGTCTTCATACTGTGCCTAGAAATGAAAATAAGGCCACTTTTCATAGTTGCATTTCACTTGAGATTAATGCAAACTGTTTTTATTCTTCTTCCAGTATTATACCATATATATATTTTTTCTCCATTATTATCACACTGTCCTCCATTAGGTGTGGAGTGAGCATGTGGTCTGTCTCAAAGCAATATCTTGTTACCGGTTTTAGTGCTCTGTCGCCTCTCAGCTAACGTTTATGATGTGAGGATGTGGAAATAGAGGCCCCACTGGGTCACAATTGGCCCCTCACACCCAGAGGAAAAAGGCGAAACACAATATCATGTTATCATATACAATACCGCTTTCTGTTCCTCCGTGTTAATTGATATCTCGCTCTTTCTCTTTTCATGTCGCTGCCTGCATGCCGTTCCTCCCTCATCATACTTTCTTTGGCTGAATGACAGGTAAGATTCTACAGCACTAAAACACTCCAGTCAACAAACACATACAATCACATGTTCAGGCTCATGGCCAAGATACAGATTTAAGCTACACAAACAAGCTCTACATTCATTTGCCAAATAATTCTTTTTGAATAGTACAGTAAGTGTACAGTAAGTGAGGTATCAAAATGATAAAATGTGATTTGGAACAGTCAGCAAAGCTCTGGGTCACGTGCGCACTTAAATATGAGAAGGATGTCAGTGGTTTTGTGTAGTGTGCTCACAATGTAAACTCCCAAGAGACAGATAGAACAGTTATAGTTCTTATTTCCACAAAGTGAGTGAACATTTCTCTCCTGAACAGTTCTCTGAGGGAAACTAGGCATCCCTTCCCCCTGTCACTTTTGTTTTAGGCCATAGCCCCCATCTCTTTGCTCCATATAGGGGATTATGTTGCTTTTGTCCCCATTTTTTAAAAAGCTAGGAAGCAGGACAATTTTCTACACTGTCATGGTGTTTTTCCCCTGAAGCACACATATAATGTTAGTCAAGGTTTCTTGTGCTAAGAACTGTTTTATCACTTACGAAAAAGTACCATAAAGTAGTGATGCACTGAAATGATTTTTTTTTACAGAAAAACAAAGTATAAAAGTTTTCATTTATCTGAAAATCAAAAACAAATGTATTTTATAATCAGCACTCAAATAAAAACTGAGTTTTAAAAACGTTGCACATAAGACAGTTTTTATCATTAAAAATTGATATAAAAACTGTATATATACTGTATTTACACATTTAGACGGTGGCTGTAATAAAAACTAGTTTTCATGACTGATATCAAAAATATATCAAAATACTTTTCCCCCCATTTTTTCTCTAGCTGATGGACATTGAATAGCTTTCCTGAGATAAACATCACTGTTCCTGTGAATTATTTCATCCGAAACGGATAAATTAATTTTTGGTCAAATATTTCAGTTGCTAAAATTACGATGCATCACTACCACAAAGTACCATAGTACTACTGTGGGTTTTTTTTAGACACATACTATTGTATTCCTGTAAAAAACATAGTTTATTTCAAAGTACCATTTGATGCCATCACTGTACTATCTACAGTACTTCAGCATTAAACATTCTGTGCCTTTTGAGATATAAATGACCCTTGTGATTGGCTAACGTATTTGCATGTAAAATGAACAATAGTTTATGAATAGATTTCAGGTTTGCAGTTAGGTAGTGACTAGGCAAGGCAAGTTGCTAAATACTGAATAACCATCAATATATACAGTGAATGTGGGTGTTAATATGATCATGGTTGTGACGTCAACATTTTTACAGCCAGATTTTCGCAGCCTTATTGCAATAAATAAACTCTGTGTTGTGAGCATTAGAGTGTGTCTTCTTAGTAGTGTGAATTGACATGAACTGGGCCACTTGATATGACAAAAAGACACTTCCCCTTTAAAGCATTTTGCTTTGAATGGTGAAGGTTGGAGCTCATGGAAATTGTTGTAGACACTATAGTGCACTTGATCTCCAATACAGCTGCATGCAGTTCCTCTTTATGTGAGGCCTGTACAACATCATTCCTTATTTTCCCCTGCGTCATTCAGCACTTGCAAACTACCTCACCCCGTAATAATTTCCTCATCCCTTCTATTCAGTGTCCTCGTGTAGTCAATGAAGCACTTAAGCCCCCAAATAATACCTTCCAATGACAAATAGATACTTTAAGAGAACATGCTCTGATAGGTCTCCACATGTAGTCAAGGGGTTTAAAGGGCTTTACCTGCCCATTCTTCTTGAAAACAGAAATGGTTTCATTTGAAATGTTGTTTTGGGATTGATTGATTGATTGATTGTACAGTAAACAGTGGTTGTATGTCATGCAAAAAGGCTCTACTGTGTCCTTTTCAATGTATTTTAAAGTGAGTGGTTGCTTTTTAGCATAATAGTTGATACAGTTATACTGGACTGTACAATTACGGGGAATAGCTCAGTGGTAAAGGCTCAGCTGAAAGGTTAATGGAGGAGAGTAGAAATGATTTTGAATAATCAGCCATGACAGTGCATGCTGACGCTGCAGTAGCTGCTGTAGGCCATCGGCACCAGAAGCAGCAGAAACACTCTCTGATCTGAGCTGACTTCTCAAGCTGACTTTCAGATCAGGAGAGCATTTGCACAAATGCAGAAACATCAGAAAAAAATCCTGTTTTCATCATAATTTAGAGTTGCGGTGAAGTCTGCAGATGCAGCTTGTGTGCGGTTCGGTCCATTAGTCAGACGGATGTGAGGGAGTTTTCCAGCTCAGATGGATCGGTGGTTATGATTGACTGAATTGAAGGCTGTGCTCTCCATATACTAGAGATGTTTGATATACTAGATCATTTCAGTGCATGTTTTTGAACTTCAATGTCTTATTGATTAATTAATTTCAGCACAATTTTGCGAGATGTCAAAAACACTGCCAAGTGTGCACTGCAGTTAACTTAGCACTGTACTTACACTGCATGGTGTTATTTGACTTTGATTCAGAACCAAAATAAATATTTCATAATCCACAAAATTTATTTTTAATGGATAACCAGTTGTGTTTGTATATATATTACACATATTTGTTTAGCTGTAATATATTAACAGAATAATAACTAGTTAAATAAATGAACAATAAACATATCCTAAATGAATTAAAATGAGTATATCAGTACTTATTCAAATATATTTATGTAGTAATAATAATAATAATAATATATGTATATATTAATAATAATAAAAATAATTTTTATAATGCTACTACTACTACTAATAATAATAATAATAATTTGTATAATAATGAAGTTATTGTTGTATAATACTCAATACATTTATATGAAATAAAATGATTAAATTATATAAATAATATATATTTTGCTATTATATAAAATTATAGAAATATATAAAACATGTTTAAAATGTATAATAATTTATAAGATTTATAAGAATAAAATATAAGATAAATTACTCATATTCATATACATTTAAATAAATGTATATGATTATTATTATTATTATTATTAATTTTATGCAACAATGGAGACCATTTATACTATTTTAATATGTGTTATTAATATACATTTATATAAATATATTAAATATAATTAAATGCACATGGTATTCAGAATTCTCCTCATGCGTTTTGCAGTTTTAGCATTAATAGAAAACCATTCATTTAATATCAGAGACAATACTTGTGAATTGTTTTTCATCTCAGTCATTTAAAGCATTCATCATCTAAATCTGTGCTTGAATCGTGTTTTTTAAAACACAAAGAAAGAAGGAGAAAGGAAGAACAGCATTTTAATTGCTGCATGGATTGGAAATGACCTGTGGGCAGTTCAGTTCAGTCACTCATCCCAGCTTTCTCCTGGGCCGCAGATGAGCTTTGATTTACTCCGGGGTTGTCTTGCAGCCCGATCGCGGCAGACAAAAGGCATTTTTGCTGCAGCATGAACGCAGGCACTTATTGATTGGCTGTATTATGGAGTGCTGCGGCCACAATGGGGGCTCAGTCATCACCATAACTCTGGCCTGTTCGAATGGGTCTGGAAATGCAGGCTTGGTACAGCACATGCATAATAAAAAGCTTTTAAAGGAATGGATTTGTTGACGGGTCTTATCCAGATTCAGCATTTGATTGTTATGCTTTCCCTCTTTTTTTATTTAATTTTTATTTATTTAATTTTTATTTTTATTTAAATTTTTTCCTACAATGAATACTGTTGATTTTGGAAAAAAAAACATTAAAGGGAAAACTTCGGTAAAGCTGAAATAAGCCTGCATTATGCATATGGTAGTTGGTACGCAATACTTTTGGGAAGTTGATGTGTTCTGCAGTGTTGTCTATCTAAGAATAAAATCTTCTTAGACTTAAACATCTTTTTGCTTTATTATTATTGTAATTATGTAATTTAATGACCATGTTAATGGAGAAACTTGATTGAATATTTGCTTTTAAAATGTTTTTTTTAATTCACCATTTAAAATGAACTAATGAAGATAAAAAGGTAATTGAAATGGTTAAAAAACTAATCTCTTATACATTGATATAAGTTCTAACCTAAAATCTTGATATTACTAAAAAAAATTAATTCATGAATGTTATGCATCAACTATCCATGAGACAAACAACTTATGAAACCTAGCAAGCACATATTGCAGATATGTCTATGAAATATTTGTAAAGCATTGCATCCTAATTTAAGCATCAGTATTCATATATAGTATAGTATATATATATATATGTGTGTGTGTGTGTGTGTGTGTGTGTGTGTGTGTGTGTGTGTGTGTGTGTATTTATTGTATAAAAATAACTTTTTTTTTATAATTATTAATGATAATAATAAGCACTATATAAATATAAAATAAATACATAATTTATAAATATATATTAGATTAATTAAGTGAACATGGTATTCAGAATCCTCATGCATTTTGCAGTATTAACATTAATAATTACATGACTAATTTAATACCAGAAAGGATTCTGTACTTTTGTCTATTGTTTTTCTGCCCACTCAGTCTTTTAAAGCATTCATCATCTGAATCTGTACTTGAATAGTGACTGTAAAAGCACGAAAAGAAGGAAGGTGTAAGAATAAAAAACCTTTAATTACTGCATGGATCGAGAATGACCTGTAGGCAGGACATTACTGAGACATCTATGACAGAGTGTATCATATGGAAAGCATCACATCCTATTTTATGCAGTATATCTGTGTGCAAACATCTTAATCACAACATTTAAAAATATCAGTGTCAAAAAAAAAAAAAAAAACCCATCAGCTGAATATGGTTCTAACATCAAACCGGTATTATTATAGCACCACATTGCAGATAAGCAAGCTCTAAAAATAGCATTTTCCAGATAAAACCAGTCCGCGTAGATTTCTGGATGACGTATGCATGATCAAAGAACAGGACGTTGTTTGTGTTTGAGTTTTAACTGGCTTCAGAGATGATGCACAGGACACGTCCTCTCAGAACGCCTGACAAGAAACATATTGAACGTGAAATCAAATCACCAGAGGTCTCGTAGCCCTCATAATAGCATATGGCCTCTAGGTCTTCGGTCTTCAGGGGATGTGAGGTGAGAATTGGGTTTCATTAAGCTTTTTTTCAGCCTCCTGCTGATTCTCTCCTTCTTCCTTTCTCTCGTCACACTTTTTATTTCATCCCTCAAACCTCTAAAGAAGAAAATGGCCTTCCCATCAACACCTCATCCATCAGACCAGTCCTCTGTGACCAGCTGGGGAAGAGTTACATGTCAGAGCCGCTGTTGTTTCGGAGTTCTGCGGTCAGGAGGCCTGCGGTCTGAAGGCTTGGGTGGTCTCTGCTTGTGTTAAAGTGGAGTATGAAGCCCACACACGCTTCTGCTCACTGAACCGGACATCCACAAACCGTCCTACCTTTTGTAGTTGCTTTTATTTCTTCTCCTATTCATTTTCTCTCAGCTATTTCAGGCCTGTCTATTTCTGTTCACCGTATTCCCTCGTTCTCTCACTCATATACCTTTGTTTTTTTTGCACTTCCGTCATCTCCGTTTGCTCCTCACGCCTCCCCGCGTGTTATGTTCGTACCTCTCCGCCCTTCCACTCTTTCGCCGTTCTCCTCTCTCCGGATATCTCCGTTAACCCCGCTCGTCTGAATCCTAAGGCACGTTATGGATCTGGCACTGCAGATGCTCCTACAGCAGAGCTGAACGTGGGCAGGCGGTGGACGCCTTGGCGGATCCCTCTCCTTATAAAGGCTGATTGCGAAAGTACCTGTCTCAGGAGCGTCTGGGTTATTCCTGTCCGTCTGTCTCATTAAAAGCCTGCAGCAGAGAATGAGAGGGCAGCAAGTTCAGGCATGAAGGAACACAGTTGGCCGCAGTGCTCTCTGGTACAAGATGGTGGAGAATTGAACAGGAATTGTTGCCTTGGGGTGCGCAGATACACTTTGGAGGAATTGATTGGCAGATGCTGGCTTTGATGAGGCAGTTATTCTAGAAACCTTTGGTTGGAGGCGAAAAGCAGTTGCTTACCTTTTTTCCCCCTCCTGTTTTGAGACATGATTTGATTACTTATCTATATGATTATTTATTGTTTAGTTATTTATTTTGACCAAAGTGTTTTATTCTCACCAAGGCTGCATTTATTTACTTAAAATAATAGTATAAACAGTAATATTGTAAAAAAACAAATAATAATAAAAAATAATAATTTATTCTATTTTGATGTATTTTAAAATGTCATTTATTCCTGTGATGGCAAAGCTGAAATTTCAGCAGCCATTACTCCAGCCTTCAGTGTCACATGATCTTTCAGAAATTATTCTATTTTATTAAGCTGATTTACTGCTCAAGAAACATTTCTTATTATTTTCAATGTTGAATGCTGTTTAATATTTTTGTGGAAACCATAATTTTTTCTTCCAGGATCCTTTGATAAATATATATATATTAGGGGTGTGCACAAATAGTCAAATATTCGATCTGTAATGATTCGAAAAATCTAAACACTATTCGAATTTTAATATGTGTTGCTTTGCTGGCCATTAATGCAGGGAATCCATGATAAATCCTTGATATAAATGAGAATATAAATCCTCATTTAAATAAAAGATTATTCGAATATTCGTTTTTTTATGAGCCCAAATATTCGAATACTATATTTTTGAAAAATGCCCATCCCTAATATATATGTGTGTGTGTGTATAATTGTTATTCGATTTATTTATTGCACTGCATTTAGTAATTCTCCACAATAAGCTCTTTATTTCCCATTGTAAAATGTAGGCCATGAGACTGTTGTGATATGAATGAATATTCTGTTACAGCGCACAGACTAATTCAGAAACCATCTTTCCACACTAACCAAACAAAGTAAACTCTGACATCAAATAGCCTCGGGTTCACACCAAAATGTCGATTCTGATTGCTCGTTTTTGTGTTGTAACTCCTGGAGTTGAAAAGTGTCTTACTTCAGCAGAACTGTGTTGTCTTGTCTCATTTCTCATTTCTTTTTTAGTCCTCTGCTACTGAACCAAGCTTTTCAGGGATTTCAGAGAGACAGCATGAGAGAAGAGTCCAGATGAGATTAAAGTCATCCTGAGGACAGAAATGTATGGCTTTTTTCCTTTTTTTTTTTGATGAATGTGTGGTTCATGACCCACGTTAGTGTATCTGTTGTGTCCACATGTGCTTGAGGCAGAGCAATCCGATTCCAAAAATCAGAGACGCAGGTGTTTCCAAAAGGATTGAAAAAATGTGCCATTTGTTAACCAACCTATCAACCTGTCAGGTCTGCCTTAGTCTGCTTTTTTGGAGATTACCGCAAACGCGTTTCTGCCTTCAAGCAAATGTAGAGAACACTGTTAAACATATTTTATTTTCTTCATTCTCCTCTTCCTTTATTTTGAATAGGCTTCACAGCAGTATGTGATACATCTCGGTACCGCACACAGGGAAAGAAAGGACGTGTCATGCAAATTATTATTTACAAGACCAGACAATACCATTGACGTCTCCTCTTTGTGTGTTGGTTCTGTTATGATAGCGCCCATTGGAGTTATCAGGCTCTTTAAAGCCCTGTTGGAGATGAGCTCAGCGTTTCTTCCCATCTGTTTAATGACAACTGGTCCCATAGTGTAAATCAAAGTACCATAGTATTATCATCTGATATCATAGCTGCATCAAGGTACCTCCACGGTGTTTTACAACAGAGGGCCTTTAGTTATGATGTGTTATTGTGTTGTCCTTGACTGCTGGTGTGTGTGTGTGTGTGTGTGTGTGTGTGTGTGTGTGTGTGTGATTAATATTTGTGTTTTGTTTGAGAGATATAGGCAGGTATGAAGCTGAGGAAACCGATAACATTGGGATTTCTGGCTCACTGCGGTTCAATGCCGGGCTTTGACTGTGTTTTCTGAAGGAGATAGGGAGTTATTCCTCTGGAAATATGTATTTGTTTATTTTTTATATCCTGCCCAAGGACATAAAAGCAAATGTTGGCAAACTGCCTTGTGCTGTGTATGTGTGTATATATATATTTGTACACCATTTCTGAGTATATCTGCAACATGACAGACTTTAAACAGGATGCAGAGATGTTTTCATGGGTATATGGAGTATGTTTTCACTGATAGCACAGTTAATATTCAGTATTTGTGTTTGTTCATTCAGTTAATATTCAGTATTTGTGTTAGTTCATAATATACATTATATATATATTTATTTATATAAATTTGTTAATTAAAATGCTGTTCTTTACTTTAGTTTCATAAGAATCTTTAAAAAAAAGGTATCACAGTTTCCACAAAAATATTAATAAGACATGTTTCATAAGAACCAAATCAGCATATTAGAATGATTTCTGAAGGATCATACTGAACACTGGAGTATTGACTGCTAAAAATGTAGTTTTTCATTAGAGGAATAAATATATTTTTAAAATAGGCCTATATTAAAATAGAAAGCAGTTTTTTAATTTGTAAAAAAAAATCACAATATTACTGTTTGGCTGTATTTTTGATCAATTAAATGCAGCCTGACTAAGCATAAGAGACTAACTTAAATAAAAATAAATAAATAAAAATAAATAAATAAATAAAATCTTACTGACCTTAAACTTTTGAACAGTAGTGTACTTCTAAAATAAAGTTTAGCAGGTGTTTGTACACAGATATGAAACCAAAATTACAACAAAGTGTGCAAGTGTGCAGGGATGTCAGTCAATTACAATTTTTAAATCAAAATAATTACAATATTAATTTAAATAATTTCATTTTATAGCATTTATCATTTTTATTAATATATATATTTTTTACTTATGGGAGTTACTGTACCATACAGACTTGATTTAATTGCATTCATATTTTATATTTTAATTTTGTTCTTCAGTTTTTTTTATTAAATTTATTTTTAATTTGCTTTGAATTTGTAGTTATGCACACTGAATTAATTCTTTAAATTGACAACCCTAAAAATTGCATCTTTTAAAAATCAATTAGGGTTGTCTTAGGGACTAGTCAGCTATTCTGGCTTAAAGAAGCACTGCATTAAGTGTATAGACACCAGTCAAATACGTTTGGTGTCTAACCAAATAACTGGGCTAAATAATCTCTTATCACCAAGAACATATATGTATTATTCATAATAATGGCATGATTGCTCACAGCATGTGATATGTGTCACAATTCACTCGGGGAGCAAGGAACGAGGAAACAAGGAGTACTTGAATAACACAGTCTTTAATAATCCACAGGAAAACCGAGAACAAGGAGGACATTCAACAAGTAGACCCGACAAACAAGAACTGAAAGGACTAGGGCTTTTAAAAGCAGGATAATTGGGGTGGAACGAGACACACCTGGAATCAAATTAACACAATCAACATGAGGAAGAAACTGGGTCACAGGGGCAAAAACACACACAGAATAGTCCATAATCCTGACACAGAGCATGTATGTGGATCTTTGATATCTTTTTGCACAAGCACATTTCAGTATGGTCGCATGTCTGGCAAGTGGTTTATAAGGAAGGAGGAACTGTTCACTGGTCATGTCGAGCTGCCTTCAGATCACCACATTCGACAAATTAAGAATGTTTTTATTTGCTTTTTTAATTTGTGTTTTGCTCTGTTTAATAATTCTAAATGGATCCGTATATAGTAGTCAACATTTGAAGTGGATCAAAAAAGTTAATCAAAGTTGTCCTAAAACCTACAACCAAAATGCACTCTTGTCTTAGGACAACTTTGATTAACTTTTTTGATCCACTTCAAATATTGACTACTGTATATTTATCTACAGTCAGGTTAAGGCGACTGGTATAGTGGTCTGTTGGCATCTCCGCTGGGATGTATGCTAAAATTGTTGGACGTGATGCCCTACCAAATGTTTCCACCAGCTGCCACTGTATCTCATGAGCTTTTGATGTCTTATATATTATGTCTTAAATACTTATGTCTAAATATTAATTGTGAAGGAAAAGCATCACGAAGTGCTCATCACATGTTCCTCCTTCACTAATGCTTGAAAGCATCCCAGGATCCATATTAAGTTAGAGGATAAATATCCAGACCAAGAAGAAGCGCAAATATAAGAGCATTTTCCTCTATTTAACAAGTTTGTTTGCTGCATAATTCCCTTGCCTCCTTTTGTGTCGTTTCATAGTTTGGTGACTTCAATATTATTCTGAAAAGTGGACATTTGTCATAATCAAGAATGAGTAGATGTGTCCAAACTTCTGACTGCCAGTGTTCATACGAAGCTTAAGAGAAGATCAACTCATTTCTTAGCTCTGAACCATTTGATATGTAGCCTACCGATGTCACACACACTAAGGACAATATAGCATATTTTGGGTCAGCATCGTTCTCTGCGACAGATCACACATGAGATGGATGGTTTTGCCCTCAGGTTGGCTTGGCCTACCAGGCAGCGTGGCATGCTCTGTTGTAGTGCAGTGATTCACTCGACACAGACCATCGGTGATAAATCTCTTTGTCGCTAATGAACTGCATTTAACAATAAAATGCAGCGGGAAACGGAACATTTCATTTATAAGAAGATCAATGACACTGACAGGCCCTTCTTTGCTCGCTTTCGGAGGAGTGCTGGCGGGCTTTTGCCGTGCAACAACCGTCATCAATCACAGATGCTACAACAACCAGATCAATCAAACGTGATGCTCGGGCGCAAAATACGAAGCATCGCAAGAAACAGGGGAAACGGGCCCCTAATCATGTGTCTGAGAGCAGGTTTAACCCGTTCACTCAAGCGTGATTGTGTTGGTACACGCGTGACGGCGGAACACACGCGAGCATCAGAAGTGAGTGATCATGAGTGGGGTCGGGAAGCGCTTCATCAACGACGTCCTCCATCTGCAGAGCGACAGTTCATAATTCCAGGCATCTGCTTTCATTTTTTGATGAATGTGTGGTTCATGACCCACGTTAGTGTATCTGTTGTGTCCACATGTGCTTGAGGCAGAGCAATCCGATTCCAAAAATCAGAGACGCAGGTGTTTCCAAAAGGATTGAAAAAATGTGCCATTTGTTAACCAACCTATCAACCTGTCAGGTCTGCCTTAGTCTGCTTTTTTGGAGATTACCGCAAACGCGTTTCTGCCTTCAAGCAAATGTAGAGAACACTGTTAAACATATTTTATTTTCTTCATTCTCCTCTTCCTTTATTTTGAATAGGCTTCACAGCAGTATGTGATACATCTCGGTACCGCACACAGGGAAAGAAAGGACGTGTCATGCAAATTATTATTTACAAGACCAGACAATACCATTGACGTCTCCTCTTTGTGTGTTGGTTCTGTTATGATAGCACCCGTTGGAGTTATCAGGCTCGATAAAGCCCTGTAGGAGGTGAGCTCAGCGTTTCCTCCGTCTGTTTAATGACGACTGGTCCTGTGGTGTAAATCAAAATACCATAGTATTACCATCTGATATCATGGCTGCATCTTGTTATATCCACGGTATTTTACAACAGAAGGCCTTTAGTTTTGATGTGTTATCGTGTTGTCCTTGACTGTTGGTGTGTGTTTGTGTGTGTGATTAATATTTGTGTTTTGTTTGAGAGATATAGGCAGGTATGAAGCTGAGGAAACCGATAACATTGGGATTTCTGGCTCACTGCGGTTCAATGCCGGGCTTTGACTGTGTTTTCTGAAGGAGATAGGGAGTTATTCCTCTGGAAATATGTATTTGTTTATTTTTTATATCCTGCCCAAGGACATAAAAGCAAATGTTGGCAAACTGCCTTGTGCTGTGTATGTGTGTATATATATATTTGTACACCATTTCTGAGTATATCTGCAACATGACAGACTTTAAACAGGATGCAGAGATGTTTTCATGGGTATATGGAGTATGTTTTCACTGATAGCACAGTTAATATTCAGTATTTGTGTTTGTTCATTCAGTTAATATTCAGTATTTGTGTTAGTTCATAATATACATTATATATATATTTATTTATATAAATTTGTTAATTAAAATGCTGTTCTTTACTTTAGTTTCATAAGAATCTTTAAAAAAAAGGTATCACAGTTTCCACAAAAATATTAATAAGACATGTTTCATAAGAACCAAATCAGCATATTAGAATGATTTCTGAAGGATCATACTGAACACTGGAGTATTGACTGTAGTTTTTCTAGTTTTTCATTAGAGGAATAAATATATTTTTAAAATAGGCCTATATTAAAATAGAAAGCATTTGTAAAATTTGTAAAAAAAAATCACAATATTACTGTTTGGCTGTATTTTTGATCAATTAAATGCAGCCTGACTAAGCATAAGAGACTAACTTAAAAATAAATAAATAAATAAAAATAAATAAATAAAAATAAATAAATAAATAAAATCTTACTGACCTTAAACTTTTGAACAGTAGTGTACTTCTAAAATAAAGTTTAGCAGGTGTTTGTACACAGATATGAAACCAAAATTACAACAAAGTGTGCAAGTGTGCAGGGATGTCAGTCAATTACAATTTTTAAATCAAAATAATTACAATATTAATTTAAATAATTTCATTTTATAGCATTTATCATTTTTATTAATATATATATTTTTTTACTTATGGGAGTTACTGTACATACAGACTTGATTTAATTGCATTCATATTTTATATTTTAATTTTGTTCTTCAGTTTTTTTTATTAAATTTATTTTTAATTTGCTTTGAATTTGTAGTTATGCACACTGAATTAATTCTTTAAATTGACAACCCTAAAAATTGCATCTTTTAAAAATCAATTAGGGTTGTCTTAGGGACTAGTCAGCTATTCTGGCTTAAAGAAGCACTGCATTAAGTGTATAGACACCAGTCAAATACGTTTGGTGTCTAACCAAATAACTGGGCTAAATAATCTCTTATCACCAAGAACATATATGTATTATTCATAATAATGGCATGATTGCTCACAGCATGTGATATGTGTCACAATTCACTCGGGGAGCAAGGAACGAGGAAACAAGGAGTACTTGAATAACACAGTCTTTAATAATCCACAGGAAAACCGAGAACAAGGAGGACATTCAACAAGTAGACCCGACAAACAAGAACTGAAAGGACTAGGGCTTTTAAAAGCAGGATAATTGGGGTGGAACGAGACACACCTGGAATCAAATTAACACAATCAACATGAGGAAGAAACTGGGTCACAGGGGCAAAAACACACACAGAATAGTCCATAATCCTGACAATATGAAGTCTGACAGTAATTGTCTTGTTTTGTTATGTATTGTTAAATGTATTGTTAAAGGCAAATTTAGAGATACGGCTTCTCAGAGAAAGCTTTAACATGCTGAGAGTTTTGTTACTAAATCACAACAAAATGCATCACCTTGAAAGCATCGTCACAAAAAAAAAAGAAGCTGAATAAAAGAAACTAGGCCAACACATTAAAAAAAACCTACATAAACTAGTCCATTTAATTGACTAGTTTGTTGTTGGATGACTACCCTAGTGCTTATTGGGTTCTCCTTCAATTTACATTTGTTTCACATTTTCAATAAAAAATTCTGTTATTTATTTGTGCACGTATTTGATGTCCAATGCTTATAGCAGCTTATAGGTAGTTCTCCACTGGCCAACATTGTGACGCTGCCAAGATGAACACTATGAAAACTCTGCTCCTGTGCCTGAGTGCCAGGCTCTTGCCAGCCTGCAGGCCCCTCTGGCACGACTGGCACTGCGCACCCACCCAGTTCACATCATAGCCGGCAGATATCTCCGCATTTTCACTGAAGCCGGTTTTCTCTAAATCTTCCCATCACTCAATTCTGTCTTATTGTCTTAACTAACAACTGAGAATTGTTTCCCACAATGCACTTGTGGGTGACCCATCTTCTGTTATTTATTTGTGCACGTATTTGATGTCCAATGCTTATAGCAGCTTATAGGTAGTTCTCCACTGGCCAACATTGTGACGCTGCCAAGATGAACACTATGAAAACTCTGCTCCTGTGCCTGAGTGCCAGGCTCTTGCCAGCCTGCAGGCCCCTCTGGCACGACTGGCACTGCGCACCCACCCAGTTCACATCATAGCCGGCAGATATCTCCGCATTTTCACTGAAGCCGGTTTTCTCTAAATCTTCCCATCACTCAAGTCTGTCTTATTGTCTTAACTAACAACTGAGAATTGTTTCCCACAATGCACTTGTGGGTGACCCATCAATGGAGCACTGACATGCAATACTAATCCTTTTAGCACTCTGCCTCAACCAGCTTGCTGCTTTTTTTGTTATTTTCTTTTTATTTCATTCATTTTTAAGTGGGGGATGGGAATATTGCGCTTTATGTGGTGGGTAAATGCGGCTTAAATGAGATGCAGATGTACATCGCTCATTTACATCCATCTGTGAGGTTTTACAGCTCTTTATTGTTGTTGTTTTTTTGTTTTTTCAATGAATTGCATAATTTAAAGAGACAGTTCACCTAAAAATGCAAGTTCTGTCATCATTTACTCACCCAAAAAAGTCACATTTTTTGTGTTTCACAGAAGAAAGAAAGTCATACAGGTTTGGAAATAACACATGATTAAAAAAAGAACATTTTGGGTGAACTGTCCCTTTAAATGGATAGTAATGATTTATTCATCCTCGTGTATGACTTTCTTTGTTTTTTGAATTAGCAGAATGTCCAAGCTGCTCTTTTCATACTATGAAAGTAAATGGTGACCACAGATGTCTCTGGTCCCCAGATTGCTACAGATCTTCAGTTTCTCTTCTCAATTCGTTGCCTTTCTCCTCTTCTCCTGTGCAAATATGCTTTTTCTGTGGATTAGCTTATCTTTCCTACCAAATGAATAAGAAGCTTAAAAATCCAAGATCTGGAGTGTCAGGCTTGAAAGAGAGAAAGAGAGTGATATAATAAGCATCTCTCGCTCCACCTGTCCATGCCTCTGTAGACCAATAATGACAAATGATGGGAAATTTGCGAGGGATGGGGTGAAAATTTGAGAGGTTGCATGTATTTTTGATGTTGCCAAACCCCGTTTAAGCTTATCAGTCTCAAAGGCAACCATAATATTTTGGGATTAATTAAAATCTTAATCGGGCACGTTCATCTCTTCAGCACGGCTCCCCACAGGCTGCTGCTGACAGCTGTATTTTAGCGCTATGGAAATGTCTGGAGGCTAAACAAGTTTGGCTGCAGACTCATCACCTCTAGAGCAGCCGGTCTCACTCAGAGATGAGCGGCAGGGGATCTGTGATGGCTGCAGTTGGGAGTGTGAGCAAAAAGGAGAAACTGTGATAGACAACGATAGATATGGAGAGTGGGAGGATGAGCGCGTGGATGGAGAGGGAGGCAGAGGAAAATAGGGAAAGAATGAATGTATTTGGAGGAGGAGGAGGGTAGAGTAGGGCAAGGGAAGGGCATTATAGTCTCAAATGAGCTGTACTGCTTATGTGGGTAATGTGAGTTTGAGCCTGATTTTTGTTATATCCTCCTTCTTCCTTCGTCACTTCTGTCTTCTCTTATCTATCATTGTTGATAAATAAGGGAGGGCAAGATAGCCCGTTGGGCAGGGCGGTGATGCATTTTGTGTAGCCTGACTGGAAGATACAATAGCCCTGGGATGTAGGGCTAGCGATTTTGCGAGCCCTGTAAGTTAATGATTTATATTATTATATATAGTACATTTTATATATTGAGCCATCTTGATGTATCATGCATGATGGTAAATGTTCCAGATCAAAATTGTGACAAATTGCGAGGACAATTATTATGCTTAATGGATTGTATTTTGTACAGTTCAACTTAAACATTGAAATGTTGAGGTCCAAATAGAGTTCACTGCCGACTGGTGAATAACTATATTCATATTTAATGCTAACCAAAGCTGCTAGTGCATGACGAGTCTGATGTGTTGATCAAATTTTTGTGCTCATTGAATGCCTCCACAGAGTTCTCGGAATGAAATTCTGACAGGTTTGGAGAGATGAATTTATATTGTGAAATCTGTTGATATCATTTGTATGGTAGTCTGGCTTTTGTCTGTTATTGGGGTCAAGTAAACTCACCATCTCGCTCCCCCTTTTCAATAAAATCTTGCAGTGTAAATGAGGTTCTTTTTCTAGATCAACACCAACATTCATATGCATGAGGATGCAGAAGGCCATGGATCAGTATCCTGTCATCAAGACAGGTCTACAGTACAGTAGATAAATCACTTGCTGTCAGTCACACACAACCTGTCACAAACACACAAGCATTCCCAGAGTCTTTTATACGTTTGTGTGTATTCATAAGAATAAACCTATCCCCGTGTAATGCATTCAGACGCTCTGTTTTGGCAGGGAGGTTATTTTACTTGCAAATCCCAAACACTGAAAAATGAAACATAATTCAGTCTCCTGCTTTCTTTTTTGTATGTTGTGAGTGTGTGTTTGACTTTGTGTGTGAGTGTGTGTTTGTATGTCTTTGTCCTGTTCCCCTTTCTTTGCCCACACACATGGGCTCGGGTTTATTTCATCAAGTGAAGAAGAGGTGACTCACTCGAGATGTACTGTAGCTGTATCAGGAAAATGTCAATTTTCCCGCTACAGTCTCTCTCCCACCACGCATATTTGGAAATACACAATATTTTGGTGTTTGATGTCATTACAGTTACTGTAGGAATGCACTAATCAGACTGATATCACTAAGCTGATTATTATTTTCTTGTTATGGCCAATAAACTAAAAATGACTGATACAAACAAACAAATAAATAAAAAGAATAAAATCATTTTAAACGAATTTAGGCATTACAACTTAATAATGTACAGTATGAAAATTAGTTTTGATATTTAATAGTGCTCACATTAAACTGTTATTAAATATTAAATTATTAGTATTTATAGAGATAAACTTTAATTGATTTTGAACTTTTTATTTTATTTATTATTTTATTTTATTTATCATTATAGTACTGCTTGTTTTTGTGATTTGCATTGCATAATTAGATATTTCAAACAATTCCCCATTTTTGGTTGTAGCCACGTTTGAATATTGTAAACATTTGAATTTATTTTATTTTATTTTATAAAAATCTCTAATTTTGGACAATAATCAATATAGTATCACTTGTTTTGTGTTTTTTTTAAAACATTTAGGTATTTTATTTTATTTATAAAAATCTGATAATCAGTATAGTACCTCTAGTTTTGTGATTTGCATTGCATGGTTAGATATCTCAAACAATCCCATATGGTACTGCAATATTGGGCATCCCTAAAATGTATTTCTCTGTTAACCAATCAATATCCCATGTTGGTTTTGTGATCAAACAAATCGCCATTTTATTATTATTATTTTTTTTTTTTTAAAGCCACTTTTGATTCTTTTAAACATTTAGGTTTGAATTAATTTCATTAAGGTGTCCTGAGCCGCAGAGATGATATCATCAAGTCAGTTTATATCACAATTACGGACACAATTATGCCAGCATTTATATTAAAATGTGCTCCAGTAACGAGATCCTCAGGACTAATTATATAATTGTCTGGAGAGTGCGGCCCACCTGCAGCTGAGGAGAATCTCAACTAATTACATCAGTTACTCGGGTTCACATCGCCTCAGGAGCGTAAACTCTCCAGTCTGTCAATTGCATTCCACCAATTGGGAAATCTGTTGGAATATCCAGCTCATTAAAATGCCATGCCTTGCCTGAACTACAGGTGCATCTCAATAAATTAGAATGTCGTGGAAAAGTTCATTTATTTTCCACGACATTCTAATTTATTGAGATGCACCTGTATATCACGGCAGAAGTTTTCAAGACGAGTGACAGAAAAGTCAAGGAAGAAGGCATCCCTTGAGCCGACAGAAGCATGCAGTGTCCTACAGCAGGGACAGGCTTTTTTTTTAATCTGCTGCGAAAAAGAGACGGCGTGTTTCCACATGATAAGTGATAAAATGTTAAGAAAAACTGGCAGGCGTAACTTCACATGCTCAGATCTTAATGCATGGCACACTGGCGAGAGTGTTCTCTGAGTAGACGGGACTTTGCCCTTCAGCAGTGTTGGGGTTCAGAGCCAAACTTCAGCTCGGAGAGCGGGAGAAATGGAGGGTGAGACAGAGGGTGTGAAGTTTAAAGTGCTGAGGGGTTTTACTGCATGAAGGCTCAAGAGTTTCCCGAATTCCCTCATGGCAAATTAAAAATGTGGCTTGCCCCTCGGCCTGTTTTACAACCGGAGAGGACAATGAACAAGAGATTAAGTATAGAGAATGGTAGGCTGTTTGTGCCTGGATTTCCTTTTAGGAATTTACCATGGTAACAGTAGTTTTTGTCCAAATACCATTGTTTCTACAATTATTGTTAGAGCCATAAATTACTGGGCTCTCCTTCAAAAAATGTGAGAATTTATTTTATTTAATTTCATTTACTTTACTGCTTGTCCTATGTATAGGGCCATAGGGAAACACCCTGGGTAGATTCAGTACATTTGCGACTGAAAACTACTGCGTGCGACTATGAAAAATATTTTAGGAGCACCAGTGCGACTGACCCGATCATCATCATACTTGTGATTGTGAACCTTCAAAGGTTTCTACGTGTTTTTGCAGTGTTGAGTAATGTATCACAGACATATCTCATGAATCCTTTCATAAGCAAAGTGTAGACAGGGTGTAAATAAGAGATTCATTGCACAGTGTAGAGAGCTTCGTGCAGTGTAGAGAGCTTCGT
Organism: Sinocyclocheilus rhinocerous; assembly: GCF_001515625.1. Taxonomy (NCBI): domain Eukaryota; kingdom Metazoa; phylum Chordata; class Actinopteri; order Cypriniformes; family Cyprinidae; genus Sinocyclocheilus; species Sinocyclocheilus rhinocerous. The sequence goes on along the minus strand of NW_015637534.1, from coordinate 553,428 downwards.
TGATTATAGATGTGAGATCGAGATGAACTAAGATGAGTGACAGCTTTTAATGATTTTTAAGGGAGCTTGTAAATGTGATAC
>NW_015637534.1:540425-552608 GCF_001515625.1 Sinocyclocheilus rhinocerous | reverse complement strand
TCTACTTGTTCTTATTCTGTCGTTTTAATTACAATTTTTAAAAAGCTTATAAAATATAATTTTTTTAAGAATTTGACAAAAGATGACATACTTTTAATAAAGTTAGAGGAGTCAAATATCACCTCGTAATGGGAAGGCTACTTTTTGATAAAATTTGGGATAATTGTTAAAAAGGTGCTCCTAAAATTTTGAACGTGCTCCTAAATTTTTTAAGAAAGGAAAAGAAAGCGTAGAGCCCTGCACTTAAATATCATTAGGAACATTAATGATATCTGATTTTTTTTCTGTTCTGTTTACCCTAGGCGGGGGTTTGCTGCTCTCCCTGCTCATTCATGACAGGCTGCATGGATGGGCAGGGAGTTTTCCCCCAGAACAGAACCATTCCGCCTATCCAAACTGTATGCTAAGATTTTCATTATTTTCAGCACAAACACGTCTCCTTTCTATGCAAATGAAGATCATTATGGATTGCCTTATTCACACAATTCTGCGCTATTTGTCTGCCGCAATAAATATTTAGCTATTACCGCTCACAGAAGTTTGGGATCAGTAAGATTTATTTATTTATTTGTTTGTTTGTTTGTTTTAAAGAAATTTTATTTAGCAAGGATGCATTAAATTGATCAGAAGTTATAGTAAAGGCTTTTACATTGTTGCAAAAAAATCGATTTCAAATAACTTTCTATTCATCAAAGTGTCCTGAATTTATGATGGTAAATTGTAATGATATCTCACAATATTATGGTTTGTACTGTAGTTTTGATTTTTAAAAAAATGCAGCCTTGGTGAGCATAAGAGACTTCTTTCAAAAAAAGTAAAATAAAAAAATGTGCTGAGCCATAAACTTTTGAACACTAGTGTACATTTGCTATGGATCATGGCAGGAATAATTAATAAAATTATGATAAAGTCTTATAACCGGGCCCCCCAACCAGCGAGATTGGGAATTGCACCATACAATTTGTGCATTACAGTTTTTGTAGGCACATGTGCACTTACCCTAGGCGGGGGTTTGCTGCTCTCCCTGCTCATTCATGACAGGCTGCATGGATGGGCAGGGAGTTTTCCCCCAGAACAGAACCATTCCGCCTATCCAAACTGTATGCTAAGATTTTCATTATTTTCAGCACAAACACGTCTCCTTTCTATGCAAATGAAGATCATTATGGATTGCCTTATTCACACAATTCTGCGCTATTTGTCTGCCGCAATAAATATTTAGCTATTACCGCTCACAGAAGTTTGGGATCAGTAAGATTTATTTATTTATTTGTTTGTTTGTTTGTTTTAAAGAAATTTTATTTAGCAAGGATGCATTAAATTGATCAGAAGTTATAGTAAAGGCTTTTACATTGTTGCAAAAAAATCGATTTCAAATAACTTTCTATTCATCAAAGTGTCCTGAATTTATGATGGTAAATTGTAATGATATCTCACAATATTATGGTTTGTACTGTAGTTTTGATTTTTAAAAAAATGCAGCCTTGGTGAGCATAAGAGACTTCTTTCAAAAAAAGTAAAATAAAAAAATGTGCTGAGCCATAAACTTTTGAACACTAGTGTACATTTGCTATGGATCATGGCAGGAATAATTAATAAAATTATGATAAAGTCTTATAACCGGGCCCCCCAACCAGCGAGATTGGGATATCTCCATACAATTTGTGCATTACAGTTTTTGTAGGCACATGTGCACTTACCTTGAGTGAATTATGCACTTGAATAATTTTTTCAACATCACTCTCAAACACACTTCATTTTGAGCCTGATTACTGTCAAAATTCAACATTTGGACAGTGTTTTTCTTCCCGTCTGGTCAACGCCCCTTTCAGACTTCAGTACTTTTACCCTACTCTCTTCTTTTTTTCCCCTAAAGCCAGCTCTTTTGTGCGTATGAAAGCAGATCTTGTGGTTAAATGCGTCTGTATTGTAGTGGTGGGATTAAGTACAGTATGTGGGTCACAAGCTGGGATAAGCACTCTCAGGGATGGCAGTAGAAGGCAAAATGTCAGTCAGTGTGACTGCGCTGCCGACGGGACAACTCCCGCTCCAGCCAGCGGGAACCAACCCTCCTGTGAAGAGCACAAGCATCTACTTTTGTGATTTGTCACCGCTCACGTATTTGTTCCCGTCTTCCTGGCCCTTACACGCGCTCTGACAGACACCAGATCTTCTTTTTGAACGGAATTCCCTCTGGCACCCGTGACATGGTTCTTTCAGTATTTCAAAACTTGCAACTCTTTGGGGTTTTTTTGTGTTTTGATTCTCTCCTCTGAAGTCGCTCCATCCTCTCCATGGTGGAATGACATGAATATCCGCTGCAAATTCAAAGAGTTTTTCGTTTTATTCCATGATCAGTGGGATATATTGTGTTGCATGAGTCATAGAGCAACAAGCTGACTTTTTTCAATACATGCACACACACCAGATCTGACAGCAGGTTCCCGGGTGGAAATTGCTCCGTCCCTCCTGCTGTGTCGCCGCACATGTACTCTCAGGTATGGCTGAAATGTGTGCGATTCTGGAAATATGAGAATGTGGAGGAACTCTGTTACTTTTTGTCCTCTGAGGAGGAAGCGACATCAGCAAAGTTTCTGAGTAGAGACACATCACAAGCCTTGTATCATTTCACATGGATTCAAACAGTAGGTCTTGATTTATAGTGTTCATTTAATCAGACTGACATAAGAAGAGGTTTGAGATTCTATTCATTTCATATGAAGGCCCACTTTCGTTATTGATCATTTTGTTCGTCAATCAGTGTTTATGTCTGTAGTTCATGACTCACTCCAGCCAGAATTTAAACCTGCAGCTTTTTGGTTGCATTCATTCTTGATCTTGTAATAATCGTTGCAGACAGAAATGCTGTATTCGTTCACCCTGGTGATAAGTATCCATACAGAGCCCACAGAGAAGACTAATATTGCCTCGTAGATAAAAACTACTTCAGATTGATCTCCCACCGGCCTTGTGGAGCGTCCTAGTTGCCAGGGGCTCTCAGTTTTGCAGTTCGCATTCATCTTTATCAGGATTGTTCATTGAGAGGATAACAGCATGTGTCCGTACACTGGGTTCTCAGGCAAGCCACAGCCACGGCCAGCTCTACTTTAGCAAAGAGACCCGACCTCCTTCTATTGCCTCTTATATTGTAGTCTTTGTTGACAGAGAAAGGGAAAGAAAGCAAGCAAGAGGTTGCTTTTTTATAACTTGCTTAATTGAAATATCGACTTTGTCTCAGATGTTTCTCCTAACATTTCTACGAACAAAGAAAAATATAAAGAAACATGAAAATGTTAACTCACAATTAGTGTATTTGGAAACTTTTGGACACTTGATGTCTGAATTTCATATACTATGTGTTTATACATTCATTTACAGTGGGTACGGAAAGTATTCAGACCCCCTTAAATTTTTCACTCTTTGTTATATTGCAGCCATTTGCTAAAATCATTTAAGTTAATTTTTTTTCCTCATTAATGTACACACAGCACCCCATATTGACAGAAAATTCAAGACACATGAAAGCCCGCATGGAGTTTGCTAAAAAAACACCTGAAGGACTCCAAGATGGTGAGAAATAAGATTCTCTGGTCTGATGAGACCAAGATAGAACTTTTTGGCCTTAATTCTAAGCGGTATGTGTGGAGAAAACCAGGCACCTGTCCAATACAGTCCCAACAGTGAAGCATGGTGGTGGCAGCATCATGCTGTGGGGGTGTTTTTCAGCTGCAGGGACAGGACGACTGGTTGCGATCGAGGGAAAGATGAATGTGGCCAAGTACAGGGATATCCTGGACGAAAACCTTCTCCAGAGTGCTCAGGACCTCAGACTGGAACTAAGGTTTACCTTCCAACAAGACAATGACCCTAAGCACACAGCTAAAATAACGAAGGAGTGGCTTCACAACAACTCTGTGACTGTTCTTGAATGGCCCAGCCAGAGCCCTGACTTAAACCCAGTTGAGCATCTCTGGAGAGACCTAAAAATGGCTGTCCACCAACGTTTACCGTCCAACCTGACAGAACTGGAGAGGATTTGCAAGGAGGAATGGCAGAGGATCCCCAAATCCATGTGTGAAAAACTTGTTGCATCTTTCCCAAAAATACTCATGGCTGTATTAGATCAAAAGGGTGCTTCTACTAAATACTGAGCATTTTTCAGTTTTTCTTTTTTAATAAATCTGCAAAGATGTCAACAATTCTGTGTTTTTCTGTCAATATGGGGTGCTGTGTGTACATTAATGAGGGAAAAAAAATAACTTAAATGATTTTAGCAAATGGCTGCAATATAACAAAGAGTGAAAAATTTAAGGGGGTCTGAATACTTTCCGTACCCACTGTATATATAGAGAGAAATTAAAATATATTAATATATGAAAATATTTTTTTAAAATACAATGAAAATCATTCAATAAGATATGTATCATTTAAAAATATATAAGACAATATTAAAATATATAATTATTATACGTATGTGTGTGTATAATTCATACATTAAGATTGGAAGATATATGTATTATTTAAAATACCGTAGTGTATGAATTTCATTGTTTACATTTTTATATATTTTTTTATATTTTTTTATATTTTCATTTCTTCATTCTATATATACACACATATATAAATATGTATTAAAATATATGTTATGACTCTCTGTGCACTAATTGGGAGTCAGATTGTCATGTTTATTCCTCAGGATGTGATACTTTATAATTTTGTAAACTCCAAATAAGCTTTACAGATCTTCACTGGAAAAGGTTACAGTGTTTTTCATGATATTAATATATAACATGTTCCTTTTAAGAATTTGATGAAAAACATTCATATTCATATTCAAATTTGTGACTTTTGATTGCAAACTTATATATATTAAACTATAGGAAAGTCTGTCTGTCAATATTTTGCATGGATGTGACAGTGACTCTGTGAATGTGCAAATGTGCCATCTTCTTCATTAATATTCTAATAATGGATTTGATATTATGAAATGATTGCTGAGCGGAGTGCACAGGCCTGATATTTACCTCCGCTTTGAGAAGAAGAGCTTTGTTATTACGCCAATAGTGCGTCTGTCTCCAGTTGTGTGTGTGTGTTTTTTTTTTTTACCCTCCAAGAAAAAAGCGCCTTTTTTCCTCCCTCTGTTTGGTTTTAGCTAGTCATTCTACAAAGCCAGGCGTGTGACATGTTTTCTCATTAAGAGAAGCAATAACTTTGATAAATCATTCCGGCTGCCAGCCCAGCCCCTCTGTTGGTATTAGAAAAGCTAATTGAAATTCTCTCTCCCTCTTTCTCTCTGTCTCTCTCTCTCACTGACACCATGGATTTTTACCCTCCAAGAAAAAAGCGCCTTTTTTCCTCCCTCTGTTTGGTTTTAGCTTGTCATTCTACAAAGCCAGGCGTGTGACATGTTTTCTCATTAAGAGAAGCAATAACTTTGATAAATCATTCCGGCTGCCAGCCCAGCCCCTCTGCTGGTATTAGAAAAGCTAATTGAAATTCTCTCTCCCTCTTTCTCTCTGTCTCTCTCTCTCACTGACACCATGGATTTTCTCTTTACTGTTGTACTCTGTTCCTTTCTCCTGTTGACACTTCAAAGGCTTGCAGTTGTGTGTATGTTTGCTAGTAATAGAGAGTGCAAATATTTGTTCCCATAATAATAGCTTTTTCATTAAACGACATATTTGTGAAGTCATATTTAATGAACTAAATGTGAGGACATGCGTGAGTCAGAGAGAGGGTCAGGTCAAGTGAGTCTAATAAACTAACAATGATGCTGATTTGTGTTTCGTAATAACCATTTGTGGGTGCATCTGTCAAAGATATGTTTGAGTCATATTTAAAAGAAAACAAAAAAGCACAATAAAATATACATACATAAACATTAAAATGCATCTAAACAAAAGAAGCAAACTACAAAATATAGCATAAATTAACAGTAAAAGTGTCCGTAAAATTTGTTTGTGTTTAAAAAAGTTTCTTAAGCTAACAAAGGCTGTAATTAAAAATACAGTAAGATTGAGAAATATTATTACATGGTAATATAACAATTTTCTATATTAATGTATTTTAAAAAGTAATTTAGTCCTGTAATGCAAAGCTGAATTTTCTTGATTATCAATGTAATCAAAAACAGCTGTGCTTTGTGAGCGGAAGACGTCTGAGCACATTATAAATGACGAGCCCTGCTTTTTAGTGGCAGGACTAATTTACAGCCAAACACTGACTGCCTGTGGAAAGCACGACCCATGAGGCACTGAACAGCTGTGAGCGTGCGTGTCTGGGTGTTTGTTCACAGCACCATCGGCACACATATTCTGTGGAGGTTTATCTTACATCAGTACATCATGAGAGTTCAGCTGCGATGGAGAATGATTGCACCGCTCGAGATAGAACTGGCCTCATGACTCACTCTCGGCTCAGGGGAGGTGCAGGTGAGAGAAGATTCATCTGAAGAAGAAACGAAGCTTCATCAAAAGCCAAAATGTATTGAGAGAGACAAAATGATGACCTAAAAACTAATCCGTTTGTGTGTGTGTGTGGCAGTAGACCTGTGGGAACCTCATCAGCAGTCATTGTTACAATGAGACGTCCCCACTTTCTGTGTTCGCGTCTCAATAGCGAGTGATTTCTGAAAAGAGACCTGTCACTCAAGTGACCTGTCATCTAAGCTCTCTCACAGAGATGCCACAGAGTGTCAGCCTTCATTCACTCCCTCAGACCAGACCGGGTACCATGCCAAGTGTTGGGTTCGATGGAATGCTCTCAAGTTCCTTCCAAATTAGGGTCTTTTGTGACCAGACTTGGCTGCGTTTGAAGCGCACGTCGTCGGGAGCTCTTTTCTTTTCAGTGTGAAAATAGACCGATTTCTAGAAGTGAGTCAACCTTCTCCTTTCAGAGCCGTCACATGCATGCTTCTTAAAGCAGAGTCAATGGGCTCTGTGAGGAGTGTTTAGAAGATGTAAACAGGGAGATGAGGAGCTCGGCTGTATGCTATGGGCTTTTTGTCTGTAGTGTATAAGGGCTTTTAACTTTGTGACTGTCAGTCAGTGAGTCAAGGGGCCGAGCGCTTGTCTGATTGAGATGAATGCTGGGAGGAAGATGGGAATTTTAGGGGATGGATATCCGTGACAGCTGTCAGGTCTGTGGAATAAGGTGGCGCACATTGATATGTCCTCTGAAACATGCAGCAGCGCTGTGAAAGATTGTGTGGAGTCCTGTTACCTGTCGGTCAAATTCCCATGAAGCCATAGTGTGTCATGCGTATATGTTCTTGATATTGATATTGTCAGTTGTCTGCCCAAGTTTATAGCCATGGTCAGGTCATGGTCCAGCAAGGCTGCACAAAGACCTCTGCAGCCCCTAGAGGGAGACTGCATAAGACTGCATTCTTTTTTAAATGAATAGTTCACCCAAAAAAGAAGAATTGTTGAAAATTGACTCCATCCAAGATGTGGATGGTTTCTTAATTAGAACAGATTTGGAGAAATGTAGCATTACTTCACTTGCTCACCGATTGACCTTCTGCAGTCAATGGGTGCCGTCAGAATAAGAGTTCAGACAGCTGATAAAAACATCACAATAATCCATAGCATGGCTCCAGTCCATCAGTTAGTCTGCGTGTTTGTAATAAACAAAAACATCAAGACGTTTTTAACTTCAAACCATTGCTTCCAGCTAAAATACAAGTCCTCTATGCATTATATTGCTTTCTCCAGTGAAAAGTGAAGTGAAGCCTGAGAGTGAGTAAATTTTCTGCAAATTCTCGTTTTTGGGTGAGCTATTGCTTTAAGCACCAGGGCCCAGATTTACAATACAATAATACAATTATCTTTAACTGCTATTTTCTTCTTATTTTCTACCTTTTTTTATTTTGTATTCGTAAAAACATTTCTTAAGAAAGGTCTTCTCTTTTTTTTTTTTTTTTTTTTCTTTTTTTTTCTTTTTTTTTCTTTACAAAATTATCATAAAAAAAAACCTTTTAAACTTAGGAGAGCTAAGATTGTTAATGAATGTATTGGTCTGCTTCAAATATTGAGCATTACAACACTTGCTACATATTAGGGATGTCCCAGTCAGGTTTTTTGTGCCCCCGATCCAATCTCCGTCATTGAAAATTGAGTATCTGCCGATACCAAGTACAGATCCGATACTTGTATTTTCCTAATGCTTTCTGCACACTTCAAGTACATTTATAGGTATAAAGTTATTAAAATCAATCCAATTTAAAATGTAAAAAATAATCAAGTTTGAAGCAAGACACAACCTATAGCAGCGCGTTATGACAATGACGTCTCGGTCTGACGGCAGAGTGATTTCGAGTGATTTGTTTTGAGATTTTCGAGTGATTTGTTACTAAAGTGCGCATCAAATATGTTACAAATGGAAGCTCAAACGTGTCTGAGGCGCTAGAACAGACATCATTGGTTCTCGCACGTCACACATACACATTTGAGTGTCTTCTTCTTTTAATGGCGGTTGGCAAACCTGCTGGAAGGTGCATATCGCCACCGACTGCACAACACCAGCATGACAGCTGATGTAAAATAATAATCAGGTTTAGGATAGCCAATACTGATCAGTTTAAATGCTTAATCAGCCCCGATCCCGATCCTTGAGATCGACTCGGGAAATCCCTACTACATATAATTCGTGTAACGAGGGATCTGCACAAGTACTCTGTATATAGAGCACACCAGTGATGATTATGCATGACGTTTTTTTTTTTTTTCACATTCAGTAACAACTCTTCAAAAATGGGTCAAATAGGGACTTTTTATAAAGAGAATTTCATAATTACAACATTTTTCGGCAGCATTCAGCACAAATGAGAGCACCAATACACAGGACGCTTTCACTCTATTAGCTACACACATAAACACAGACACAAATGCGTTCACTCTAGAGAGAACGCAAATGAATGCAGCAGACCACTCCATCTTGAGACAGGCTCTTTAAAATAGCTTTTAAAAATAAATGGCACAATATAAACACAACGCAGAGTGCTGAACTCACGTCAAGTTAGTCGTGAAAAATTGTATGCACGTTTCTGATTATTTATACGGTAATCTGCAGGCAGCTCAAAAATATGGCATTTGAGGTGTTTTCAATCTTTGGGCAAGAACCGACACACAATTAGATAACACCAAAGCCTGTATCTCCTTACGAAAAAAAGAAGTGTCCTTAAAAATATATTTGAGAACTTAGAATTTTTTTAAGAATTGCACTCAGGAACAGTCTTACAAATTTTTTTTTTTAATTTATCTTAAGAATTTTCTTAATTTCTTTCTTAAGAAGATTCGTGAATCCAGCACAAGGGTAATTTGGCTACAAAAAATAGTAAATGCAGTCCTGGGGTCAACCTAAATGGAAAGTGACAGCGCTTCTCATGGGCAGAAACTCTATCAGCAGCGTACAAATAAGCTTCTCACAATCACCATTGATTATAGTCGAGTCTGACCTTAGCAAGTTGCTATGCTAATAATCATGAACACAGCACCAGTATTTTGGAACATTATGTTAAATTATTGCATTACTCCTGACAAAAAGTAGCTCATTATGTTACATATTTTTGGCAAAGTAAATAGATAACTCATTATTATCTAATTTTTACATCAAAATGTATGACTAGGTTAATGTGTGTGGCCACACAGGCAGCATATGTACCCAAAATAGTGCGATTATGAATTTTTTTTTAATGTGGCATAGACTTTTTAAGCAGACAAATTCATTTGCAGTAGAATCTCAACCAAAGTTCTGCATGGCACACAAATATATCTGCAATGAAGTATACTTGTATTTATAATTGACATTTCTGTCAACACATTGCATTCTGGGATGTTTTGACATCCTTATGCATGACAGATACACAAGATTATTAACTGCCGACTAGTTTAGAACAGCTATAATATCAAATAATATTGTCTAGATAGGCAGGTTTTGTAGCAGGTCACTAGGATTTGAGCGTTTCTTGTGTGTGTTTGAGCATAATTTGTGGCTGAATATGTGTGTTATATAAGACGTGTCATCTAAGTTCATTATTTTCTCTTATTATGTCCCTTTCCTCCTATTTGGATGGCATGATAGCTCTCCTCTGTGGCAGAGGCAAACCAGTATTTTTCCCATATCGGATAAGAGTGTGGCATGTCTTCAACTAGCGCCGCCAATTATCAAGAGTACCTGCAGTTCATATCAGCGTGAAGCAGCAGAGTCTCATGTACCTTGTCTCTAATAAGAACCCAGCAGGAGAAGGACCACTGAGTCTTACAGGCCACAAAACAACAGCCCCCGTCTCTCTTTCTCTCACACGCACACACACACGCTCACCTGTGGGCCACCATTCAGGATTAATGCAGCTACCTAATTAAAGTTCTTCATGAGCTCAGTGCATGTTATGGTGTTAATTGAGCTGTTAAACCACCTTCAGACTTTAATTACCAGACTCAGATTCAGAGTGCAGGTTTGACGGGTGGATTAAAAACTGTTGTTCTCGATCTCAACTGATGCATCACAATCCAACAACTTAGACTAGTTTTGGGAGGACAAACACATGTATGCTGTTGCTCATGCATTTATAAAATTGTCAGTTTTCCTATTTAGTTTGTCATGTTAATCATTTTGTAATATTGTTTGACCTATGTGTATGTAGTAGTAATATTAATTTAGTCATTAACAAATGATTGTGAAATTGAAAATTATATGAAAATGTTAAATGAAAATTATAAAATTATTATTTATTTGTCATATAATACAGTATATGTATTAGAGTATTCAATGTATTATATATAATATATATACATACTACATTTCAAAAGTTTGGGTTCGGTAATTTCTTTTTTTTTCTTGAAGGAAGTCTCTTATGCTCTAGAAGGCTGCATTTATTTGATCAAGAATACAGTAAAAACAGTAATACTGTGAAATAGTATTACAATTTAAAACTGTTTAATTGTTTTCTATTTTAATACATTTTAAAGTGTAATTTATTCATGTCCATTACTCCAGTCAGTGTCAAATTATCCTTCAGAAATCATTCTAATATGGTGATTTTATTATTATCAATGTTGAAAGCTTAATATTTTAATATTAATATGCTGCGTAATAATTTTTTGTGGAAGCTGTGCATTTTTTTTCTCAGGATTCTTTGATGAATAGAAAGTTTAAAAGAACAGCATTTGTTTGAAATAGATATGTTTTGTAACATTTTAAATGTCTTTACTGTCACTTTTGATCAGTTTAATGTGTCCTTGCTGAATAAAAGTATTAATTTGTTTAAAAAAAAAAAAAATCTTACTGACACCAAATGTTTGAACAGTAGTGTATTTTTGATATTATGAACGTTTTTTGTTTCGGTTTGGTTTGTTTTACTTTAAAAAAAAAAAGAAAAAAAAAAGTTTGGTATTATATTGGCAGAGGATGAACCACTTTTTTTTAAATACTGCTGATCAGTTTGAGGAAAAGCAAAGTGAAGTCCTGCGAGCCAGAATTCCAACAGCTTTGACATTGCTATTCAAACCATAATGAGTTTCCTGCTGTGTTTAGTTGTGTGTAAGACAATTGAAGCATGGTTTATTTTCCTTAAATTTTTGTCATGACTTCAAACTCTCTGTAGTGTGCGTTTATTTGAAGATTGTGAATCTTATCCCTGTGGCGACAGCACACAAAGTTTTCTTAATAACTCGGGAATATTTGGCAGTCAGCAGGACGTTTACATTGAGCTGAACTCACAGTTGCTTCCATTCAAAACATTCCACTGGTGTGACGCTACATCGGTCAGTGTGAATGTGTTTGAGCCCTAGATTCAGAGGTTTTCCCAGAATTCTGTGTGTTTGTGTGCATGTCATGGGTGTGTACGTGTGTATCCCACAGTTAATCTGTCTTAACATGTCACTCTCTGATGTCATTCCTCTGAGCCAGAGGTTGAGGAGTTTGCGGCACAGCTGTGAGTTGTGATTGACTTCGTTGTGTTCGGCCAATAGAGCACCTGCATCATCAGTCACTGGGGTAGAAATTTTAATACACCCAACCTGTTCAAACAAATCGCAGCACCGACTAAAACACTGTCCACCAGCCAACACTTATCAAGACCAGGTGCTCAGGAAACAGACCTAGAGTTGCGGTGTATCCAGAGTCCACAGTGTATATTTTGCCACACCTGCAATGGTGAGAGTATTCACAGTGAACCTCAAG